>NW_017307988.1:134869-153752 GCF_000935625.1 Nanorana parkeri
GGGGGGGGGGGTGCATTTCCCCTGAGATTTTGCAGTTTAGAGATGAGATTTCTCAGGAAGGCAATGGTGATGTAGCCTTCCCAAGAGACATCTGTGACACCAGGGCTACATCACCAGTGTCTCACTCAACCAGAAAGTGGAGAACCAGTAATTGTAAGTAAAAGCAAAAATATTTGTTTAAATAATAATTGTAAGATGATTTCCCAGGTCCTCTTTAGATTACAAAAGACCCTCTGTAGATTACAAAAGACCCCCATATAGAGAAGAAAAGAGGGGATATTTGGTGGTCCCAACACACTTTTTGCCATATGGTGACAATGCTAATCCTCCATGGATACAATGCAGCAAGTGAGTGTTGTCACCCTAGGACAAAAATTGTGTTACTGGCAGCACCACCAGGTTAACCTAAAGTAAAAAAAATTGCAATGGATTACATTTTTGGGGTTTACCCAAAGATTTACAACACCAAAAAAAACGCTCTGTGGTGTGTTATAAATTATACGAGTTTTATGCGTTAACAACACACAGCTCACAAAACCCTTGGCCAACATCCAATAAATTATTGTACAGAATATAGGAACATTTTAGGGAGCTGGTAGCTACTGAATGCCTGCACTTGAATCACCTCTAAGTAATGTACAGCTCCGGTGGCTGTTTGAAATAGCAAGTGACAAGCTGAACCCAAAGCAACAGAAAAGCTGAATACAAGCGCAAATCATGTCAATCACACAAGCTTTCTGGAACAGCGAGACACTGAAGGCATCGCTGACCTCAAAAATATGTATTAATGTTTTGTATAAATGCTTTCATAGCCATGTTCCACAGAGTGCAATGTAAAAGTGACTTTCTCAATGAGAAAAAAGTCCCTGGACATGCATCAGTTCACTAATTAGACAGCGTAGGATGCTTGCCAGGAGGCCAAGGTCCTTCATGGGCTGAAGAGCCATAGAGCAAACATGTAAGATGCTTCCACTAAGTGTATTAATTTCTTTATTAACAACACAGTACTTAATTGTTTTTGGTCATGATGATTGTGAATAATTACTTCCAGTGTGCAGGCACAGAGCTCAGTTAAGTGCCCGGGCTCTACACAGCTTTAAAAGGAATCTGTCACCAAGAATCCGGGGACTGAACATGCACCAGTGCAATCATTAAATAAAGTAACATGTTTTTGCTGAGTCTGCTAGCAAACAGATAATGTCACGACATAATACTTAATTCATACTGGCCTCAATCATTTTAAGTAATTATCTGCAATACTCAGGCCCAGAAAAGTATCAAGAGTTCCCTACTTAATGCCGTTTTTTGCTGTGTTAAAATCGGAAGCATTCAAACCAACGATGATTACTCTACATTGGCAGAATGGATTTCAAAAGTTATTTATACATTCCTTCAAGCTCCTCTCTATCATTGTGATCCTGCGTCACATGTGACATGTTCACTTTAAGTATTTGATTAGGCATACAAAGATTTCAATGTGAACGTGAGGAAAGGAAAAGAAGAAGTTTTCATTCAATAGACTGCATTAGGAAAATAACAGCTGGGCTGGATGCAATGGACAGCCACAGTCATTTTTATTTCACAGAAATTTTATACAAAGGACCCCTATTCACAAAGATATACACAGTAAACATATATAGATTGGGGGCTTAAAATACTGAACCGAATTGGTCGCAGACTGAATCAAACTGTGTTCAGACCGCGATCTCGACTAGAGAAAAAGATACCTTATCGCACTTCTTACCGTAAGACCCCACAACATTGGGTGAGAGGGGTGTACTCGCAGTGACCGTGGATGGCACCGCCACTCAGTACAAAAATATATAGATGTCACTAGCACACCAATAATATTAAAGTCCAAAAAGGTCATTTATTGGAAGTCCTGTCACCAACACTAGCGCTTTCGGGGGCCACGCACGGTCCCCTTCATCAGGCTCAGCAATGACAGCATTGCTGAGCCTGATGAAGGGGACCGTGCGTGGCCCCCGAAAGCGCTAGTGTTGGTGACATGACATTCCAATAAATTACCTTTTTGGACTTTAATATTGTCACATCTATCTATTCTCGACTAGAGAAAGCCACAACCATGTGTCAGTGCAGGGAAAATGGCTGCGGTTGTGTTCGTCAGCCAATGCGGAGTTCGCGAACGGAAGCAAAATTTTGCCGAACTTCCTGTTCGCAAACGGAATTGTTCGAGAACAGAAGCGTTCGTGAAACAAGGTACCCTCTACTGCGCTCCCTGACAGGGGGAAGGAGGATCATTTGTGAGTGTTGCGACACACCTGTTTGTCCTCACAGGGGACTCTGTGCAGAAGAGCATTTCCTTTTCATTCACATGCTGTGCTAAACCTCTGGTAGACTCAACATTACACAAATGTTTTACTCAATTTTATCAGACAGCTGAGTAGGATACGTTTAGGTTGCTGTTTGAGCTAAAAGGGGACCTTGTTAAGGCTTTGCACCAGGGCCTGTCATATGTTCCAGTCATTGTTCTGGAACAACTCAAATCTTAGCACTGACATGATTGAAAACTGGAGGGGGGTTGGGGGCAAGAATTGCTCTTTGTATAATAATTATAGTTACACTTTTGCTGTAATTAAAATACCCTGTCCCTATAATAGATACAGGGTCATATTGTTTCATCCTCCACATTATGCACCTCCTCTGCATGCTGGAAATAAAGGAAGCTTGCATCCCTCATCCCTTCGTATTCTATCTACTGGGTGATCTGCCACAGTGAACATGTCTGTACACCCCAAAAGGGGGGAATTTAGAAGAAGAGTCCCTCTGCTCAGGGTCAGTCCCCTTGTCTTCGTATTTAAATGGCAGAAAGGGACACAAAGCCAGCTACTGCCAGGACAATAGCGAGCAGGAAATTACAGAGAGTGGAAGCAAGTCCCAGCAGAGCAGTCACATTATCTGTTACAGGAGAAGGGGGCTATTATGCCATGGGGCCCACTGGGGAAATTATCTTCTTCATCCCTCTGATATGGTGAGGAATGGGTTAAAGCAGATAATGATGTTGGCTTCCTATGGGCCATTGACTGTGCTCCGTTGTTTGCAGTTCCTGCAGGTGCACTGTTCTGCCTCCTCAATAAACTTCTGCAGCTTCTCTCCTGAAGTACAAGAAGGCATTTGTTGAATTGTATTTTTTGGACAGTAAATCCAGCCTCTCAGCTAGGCAGTACTCTGGAAAATTGGGGTTCTCCGTTGTCAGCAAATTGTTAAGGAGATCGCAGCTGCTTAAAAGCTAAATAGAGGTAGAAGATGCTCTAAACTAGTTTTCTATTTTCATATAGAACAGAGATCCCCATTTAGTGGCTTGTAGCCATGTACAGCTATTTTATTAACCCTTGCATTAAGTCTACCCCTGCACTGGAAGGGTTAACTGCTCGTTTTACTATATACCCGATCTTCCAAGCTGGCTGGCTGTGATAGCACTCCCCCCAGCCTGTCTCCTCCTAAGCTCCAGCAATGAAATATCTCTCGGCATCCTCACGTCCGGTACACTGTGTATAGAACGTGGTGACTCGGGGACCTGAATCCGCTGCAGTGGAGGGGGAGAGAGGCTGGAAGGACCGGTCTAAGAGCAATCCGGCTCGGAGGATCAGGCGAGTATAATATTTATATTTTCCTCCCTAGATCAAAATGAGCAGTTAACCCTTGCAAAGCGAGGGTACACACACTGCAAGGGTTAATAAAAAAAATTCCCAGAGTTCTACTTTATAAAAGTTAATTCAGTAACTCTGTTAGAACTCTGACCACCATAATTTCCCATGACAGATACCACATTGTGGAAGGCAGAATAGCCGATTCCACTGCAGAGTATTTGCTGCCGGAGTTCCTGCACAGTAAAGCAATGAATGATTAGCTCATCAGTATCTCCTCATAACTGAATTGTCAGATTTGAGTAGACTAGCCTTCGAAATTATGCTTTCTATCATTATATATATATTTATTCCGGCTAAAACAGGTCAGGGGCTCACTTTATGAAACGTTCTCCTATGTTTATTATCTCCATGGAACAAAGCACAGATACAGTATGTGTTGCTGTGATTAAAGTTCAAGGTTCGTTCAGCTATTTACATTGAATTTCATGCAATATCTCCATTCTTTTTCAAATGTATTTTCTCACCAATAATCCGTTTTGATGAATGCACTTTGTATGTGTAGACTGCACAGAAATTGTGTGTTGCATTAGCAGTAGGACATTCATTTCACATATTCATACATTTAAACAAAAATAAAAGACTACTTATAAATATAGTATTGAGAGAAGCCATAATGAAAAAGCATTATCCTAAGCATACCCGTACTTGATATTGATTAAAAGACATCTGCATATGTAGCTGTAATTCACCAGATGTCTCTGTTGGTGATAAGTCTGGTTAAAGGTAGACATCTGCTTAACACACCTATAGCAGTTACTTGTTGACAAACACACCTGTCATTAAGCGAGACTTGTGTGACAGATCCACCTGTCTTTGTCATAGAGAAACCTATAGACAGTTATTGTTTATAGACACATTTTATTATCCGAGCATAGGTTAGCTGACAACATATCCACATTAGCGACTGAACAGAATGGTGGGAGGGAAAAAATGAAAAAGGGAGTTAGTACTATGAAGCACAAGTATCAAATATGGGATAATAAACACAATGCATTATCCACCGTTAAGTTGTCCTTTGCCTATAAAGAGGCGGCATTTCATTGTATGTTCATCAACAACACATTGCTTCTAATAAACAGTCAAAATTACTCATCTCATATAAAAGTCATCTCATATAAAATTATTAATACATTGCCATTCAATTCCATACCTCCCAATCTTCTGAGATAAGAAAGAGGGACACCTTTAAGTGCAAAGTATGTAGACAAAGACAACTCCGGTAACTTGAAAGGTTGGATGGGAGTTTTAGTGCAATATAAAACTTTTTGTAGTTAAATAGTATTTTTTTTTACAGAGGTCTGTACACCAGATCAAAAAGAGAGACAACTGAGGAGGAAATAGGGCTTTGGTTCCAAAACAGGGATATTTCCTTCATATTAGGGACCACTGGAAGCTATACTATTCTAAGTCAGGTTTGGAAAATGCTCTATGGAAAATCTTGCCAGAAGGGTGTTGGACCTCAAATGGTCCATTGTTATAGGCTCCAGTGGTGGAATGATGTTCCAACTAGGGATGTTCAGATATCAAGTACACTACTCGGTACAAGTACAAGTCCAGATACTTTTCCAGCTAGGAGGCAGCTGTCATTTTTAAGGAGCATACGGAGCTAATAGGTTCAAGAGAAAGCATAGATACACAGAATATCTGGGTAATAAATATTCAGAAATATTAGTGTCGCCTGGGGTAAACTTAGTAACACCCATAATACTTAGCAAATAACGATTTTAATAAGGCAGGGGTAGTCAAATTAATATGCAAATCTGAAGCCAGTCAGTCCAAAACCAGCAGCATTTTTTTAGGGGCCAGCTCCACTGACCTCAAAAATTAGGCACCAGCTGTAATTTTTAAGGGAAAATGGTGACCTGTCTTCTGGGATTTGTCCAGCCTTGTAATAAGGAATACATAAAATAATAACTGCACTCGTTGTTTGCAGCTTCTCTTTAAAAAGTCATTATAATGGTTTAGTTCAGTTTTATTCTAATTGCCTTAAGTGTACACATTTTTAAACTGTTGTCTTACATCCATTTGTTTCACTATATATATACACACAATCTTTGCATCACTAACAAACATTTAAAACTTGACAAAAGATTCCCAGAGCACTATCGGTTATCTAAAGCGACAGACAGACCCCTTTCTTCTGGGTATTAGCCATATGAAGTGCACTGAAATCTATGCTGTTGGATCTGTCCAATCGCAAAGCAAAAATGCATTTTTAATGTTTTTGTTGTTGCTCTTGTCTTCCTGTTATGGTGACTATGTATCGCACCCCTTTTTTCTTGAATGGGCATCACAGGGACAGGAAGGAGTAATCTTTCCAGCTGGGTCACAGACGAAAATTAAAACCTCACAGAAATGTTATGTTTTCAGCACTTTATCGAAAAGTGAAAAACATGTTTGTCTCGAGTTGGGTTTAAAAGTATGTCACCAGTGCAATATAGGAAAAGAATCTTCACACTTTGCACTATAACATTAGTCTGCCTCCTTCAAGCCTGGGTAGAAACACTTGCCAAACTCTTCAGGTCTTCACATCAAACATACAAAGGCAGAAACAATAATAATGAGAGTCCTACTCAGACAAGCTGATGATATAAAAGGAGAAGCCACAGATACAATAAATAAGGAGGATTTAGCAGAGGTTTTGTTGTAGGAACAGTAGTTTTGGGACAAGTCCAGGAAAATCATGTGTTGAAATAAAGATGTCATGAATCAATGTTATACGCCTTTGCAACTTGAAGAGTGAGAGAATGTCTGATGGAATTTGGATTGATATAATTGAAACCTTTTGCATCACTCATCATATCTACAAGGATATTATTTAAACCAGGGGTGCCCACAATTTTTGTGTGAAGATCTACTTTTCAAATGATGAGCTACATGAGATCTACCAACGAAAAAAACCTCCCTCGCTCTCTCTCTCCTGGCTGTCTCTCCTTACTCTCTCCTGGTTTTCTCTCCTTACTCTCTCTCCTGG
This sequence comes from Nanorana parkeri, assembly GCF_000935625.1. Classification (NCBI taxonomy): domain Eukaryota; kingdom Metazoa; phylum Chordata; class Amphibia; order Anura; family Dicroglossidae; genus Nanorana; species Nanorana parkeri. Next base: position 141,515 of record NW_017307988.1, read on the forward strand.
CTGTCTCTCCTTACTCTCTCTCCTGGCTGTCTCTCCTTACTCTCTCTCCTGGCTGTCTCTCCTTAGTCTCTCTCCTTGCTCATCCTGCTGTCTGTCTCTCTTCGCTCTCCTGGCTTTCTCTCCTTACTCTCTCTCCTGGCTGTCTCTCCTTACTTGCTCTCCTGGCTGTCTCTCCTTACTCTCTCTCCTTGCTCATCCTGCTGTCTGTCTCTCTTCGCTCTCCTGGCTTTCTCTCCTTACTCTCTCTCCTGGCTGTCTCTCCTTACTTGCTCTCCTGGCTGTCTCTCCTTACTCTCTCTCCTGGCTGTCTCTCCTTAGTCTCTCTCCTTGCTCATCCTGCTGTCTGTCTCTCTTCGCTCTCCTGGCTTTCTCTCCTTATGCTCTCTCCTGGCTGTCTCTCCTTACTTGCTCTCCTGGCTGTCTCTCCTTACTCTCTCTCCTTGCTCATCCTGCTGTCTGTCTCTCTTCGCTCTCCTGGCTTTCTCTCCTTACTCTCTCTCCTGGCTGTTTCTCCTTACTTGCTCTCCTGGCTGTCTCTCCTTACTCTCTCTCCTGGCTGTCTCTCCTGGCTGTCTCTCCTTAGTCTCTCTCCTTGCTCATCCTGCTGTCTGTCTCTCTTCGCTCTCCTGGCTTTCTCTCCTTACTCTCTCTCCTGGCTGTCTCTCCTTACTTGCTCTCCTGGCTGTCTCTCCTTACTCTCTCTCCTTGCTCATCCTGCTGTCTGTCTCTCTTCGCTCTCCTGGCTTTCTCTCCTTACTCTCTCTCCTGGCTGTCTCTCCTTACTTGCTCTCCTGGCTGTCTCTCCTTACTCTCTCTCCTGGTTGTCTCTCCTTGCTCATCCTCCTGGCTAAAACAAAAAAACATGGAGAGCGCTCCACTGTAGTATGGTCAAATCTCTTACTCGTTGGTTTTTTGGGGGATGGTGTTCATAAACTCTTCAAAAAATGGGAGAGGAGCCCGGTGAAACACATTCATTAAAACAGTACAAAGAAGAGTGCAACTACCTGGGATGAGACATGAATAAATAAATAGGTAAATGCTGCACAGCCTGCTGTGGCTGGCTAAATGGTTAGGATAGAAGTGGTGAATGTGTGACTTACGGTTGTGTTGTCACAGGTGAGCATCCAGAGTCCCTGCATTCACATAAGGATGACGATTGTAGTCAATATACTATCGGATTGGAGTGTCCAGGGTACCCGACTGACACAGTGTGTTTGACCCTCCAGCGTTCGCGCCACACACCACACAGATACACACTCCAGTGCGGTTTCCAATTGCCGGGCAAGATTTCTCTCTCCCCCTTCTCTCTCCAGTTACCGCGGCTTGGCCCGGCCAGCCATAGACGCAGACTGGGGATACCTTGGACACTCCAATCCGATAGTATATTGACTACCATCGTCATCCTTATGTGAATGCAGGGACTCTGGATGCTCACCTGTGACAACACAACCGTAAGTCAAACATTCACCACTTCTATCCTAACAATTTAGCCAGCCACAGCAGGCTGTGCAGAATTTACCTATTTATTTATTCATGTCTCATACCAGGTAGTTGCACTCTTCTTTGTACCGTTTTAATGAATATGTTTCATCCTCCTGGCTGTCTCTCCTTGTTCATCCTCCTGGCTGTCTCTCTTCACTCTCTCTCTCTCCTGGCTGTCTCTCTTCGCTCTCTTGGCTGTCTTTCCTTGCTCTCTCCCCTGGCTGTCTCTCGTCTCTCTCTTTGCTGGCTGTCTCTCCTTCCTCTCTCTCCTGGCTGTCTCTCCCCGCTCTCTCTCCTGGCTCACCTTGCTGTATTTTGCAACAGGCTGTGTAAACTAATATTCTTTGATGTAATACATAGCACTTCAACCCCCAGTATCCACCAGAAAGGTGTCGGTGAGCTTGGCTCAGAAGACTCAGGCTAATAGGTAATCATGTGTGCACAGCTAAAAAAATATACCAAAATTGAATAAAGGGGCCCCCATTCACACCCTTCGTGATCTACCAGCATCAGCTTTGAGAGCTACTGGTAGATCATGATCTACCTAATGGGCGCCCCTGATTTAAACATTGCAAATCACCTATCATATCTACAAGGGTGTTCTCTAAACATTTCATATAACCTATCATATCTACAAGGATGGTATCTAAACATTTCATATCATCTATCATATCTACAAGGATGGTATCTAAACATTTCATATCATCTATCATATCTACAAGGATGGTATCTAAACATTTCATATCATCTATCATATCTACAAGGATGGTATCTAAACATTTCATATCATCTATATCCACATATCTACAAGGATATTATCTAAAACTGTCATATCACCTATCATATATACAAGGATAGGCTCTAAAACTGTCATATCACCTATCATATACTGTATACAAGGATAGGCTCTAAAAGTTTCATATCAGCTATCATATCTACAAGGCTATGGTCTAAACCTTTCATATCAGCTATCAAATCTACAAGATAAGATCTAACTCTTTCATATCTGCTATCATATCTAAAACTCTGATATGGTTCCCTCATTAACTGAATAAAACAGACTCCTTGGGAATGACAGAAATAGAAAAGTCTCTGATCCTCACTAATCTCTTATGAATATCTACATATAGATTTGTCTGATTTGCAGAGAACCATGCAGTTCAGGTAACCTGGAAAGCATGTTTCATCAACTCTGCTGTTCTCCTTCAGGTCCTCCTCTGCTGATTGATAGCAGTAGTGGGTGGGTGCAATAGCCAGCCTGCTATTGGCTATTGCAATTTGAAATGGGCAAAAAGGTTAAAAGAGAAATATGAGGTAAGTGTTTTTCCCCATAGTGCTCTTTACGGTCACGGGGGGACATATATTAACCTCCTCCTGTGACCCAAAGCTCAGTATATAGTTCGCTATTGCTGTTGTTGGCTGAGAGTGCATCCCTCAATTTACTTCAGCTTTAGGAAGGCATGCATTAAACATCAACAATAATCACTTCGGAACTATGGCTTCACGGCTTTAGGGTCCATTCACACCATATGTGTTGGGCTGTGCTGAGCAGCCTTGCCCAACGTAGTCCCAGGACACAGACAAGGCAAATTGCCTTATGTTCTATCAGTTCAGTTCACACCACCGTGCTGCAGTGTGCAGTGGGTTGCACTGAAAAAAACTTGTTGTTTCCCCGTTGGTTAGTCACTTATTGCAGATAACAGGTCTTGCGTGTACTTATTCTGCTCTTGTTCACGCCTGAGAGATTTGAAGCTTCACCGGAAGTGCTTCCGCACTTGACACTAGGATTTCCATATTGCGCAATGGTGTTGGTTCAAATCTGAGCCTAGTTTAGTTTTTAAAAAGTACATAAGCTTCTTTATAGGCAGAGCCATGCAAAAACATGCCTACTAACTAGCTTTCTATTGACTAAAAAGAATAATCCTCAGTGCCATCTCGGGGTGCTGGTGCCATGCAAATAAACCAGGGGAGGACAAATTAATATGGAATTCAGGAGCCCGTCTACCCAATGCAGGAGTCAGCAGGATTTTTTTAGGAGCCAGCCCCATTGACAACAACTAGAGAAAACCTCAAACGCCAGGCGCCGGATGTAATTTGTAAGGAGCATTGGCTACCCGGCTCCTGGGATTTGTCCAGACCAGGTATACAGAAACCTGTAAGGGTGACAAAATGGGGAAAAAGGAGCATTTCAATGTCTTCCAGTTTTGTTAAAATCATTGCACTGTTCAAATATTCTTCACTTTTTTAGGGCAGTGTGGATTTCCATTTTCTCATATCACTCTTATACTGATCAATTCAGTTTTAAGACTAAACTCCAAAATAAGCAAGTATTATCTAAACACAAGAGTATTCTTATTTGTATCTTGTAATCTTTTTTGTATTTCTTCTATATCTGTGCAGTAATCCAGTGTGAAACTCTCTCTCCGTGCATTAGCTTCCAGTAATATTGACCTGTCACTACTGCTCTCTTTCCTTGTCCAGGGTAACTCGTCTTAATCCGACCCTTCCTGTAGTTTTCTGCAGGCAGCCTGTAGTGGGTGGAGCCTGCTAAGTCCCACCCACAGCTCTGCTTTAAGCACAGGCTACATACAGCCCAGTGATGATGTCACTGTTACATTTATATGGCAATAGCTGGTCTGCAAAAGAATATTGTGCACACAAAGTGGATTTATACTGTATGCACAACAGCTATTAAGAAATATACTTAAATTAATGTTTTTGTGCCCGGAGTTCAGCTTTAAAATCATTTATTCATTGTTGTGCACTATTATGCAGATCCATTGTGCAGCGTTGGGGTGCCATTCAAAAGGGCTAAAACGCAGCATTTCTGTAATACTATAGAGTAGATCAAAATGAGTTGCAGTGCAGTTTACATATTTATATGCAGTAATATGGGCAATTTACTATGCATCACAACACGGCAGAGGTGTGAATCCAGCTTCATTTAGAAGATTTTTGCCATTCAAATATATCCTTGCATGTTTAATATCATAAGAGAAATCTTTTAACATGTGCTGAACAATCTCCTTTAGTCGCACCAAACAGCAGCTTTCCTACTTAGGGATTTTTCTCATTTTGCAGGATTAATACCAGCTTGTGGAGCTCCAAGCTCTAAGCTTAGTGAATACCACTGCCCCCCACTCCCCCCCACCTATTTAAGCTCACTCACTCCTGTAAGCTGACCTAAGTGTGTAAAGGTGCCCATACACCAGGTGATCCCGCGATCGTTCGATAATCGGCAGGTGTATGGGCAGCGTGCGACCGCATCCACTGTACGGTCGCACAACTTTCGCCTTCCTAGCACGCTGGAAAACCTGCCGAAAAACGTACGATTCTCAGTGTGTTGGTAGCGTGCTCGGAAGACGAAAGCCGCAGTCCCTCAGCGGGGCGGGCTTGCGATGATTGCAAGTACGATCTGCCTGCCCAAGATGGGCAGGTCATATGAAATTTTAATGACCTTACAACCATCGCACAACGAAAGTCGTGCGATGGTTGTAAGGTGTATGGCCAGCTTTACCCTGCCACCCATCAGATCACAGATTAGGCAGCTTGTTGCCGGAACAATGTAAAATTTCAGCTGGTCTTTAAAATAAACTCTTACAGGGTTGTTCACAAAAGGGTGAAGGGTTTGGAGAAGGCAGGAGAAGTGAACAATCTAGGACAACATACCGTGTTAGTTCACCTCTCCTGTCTTCTCCAAACTCTTCACCCTTCTGTCAATAACCCCCTTAAAATAGTATTAAACTCTCAAACTTTTTTTCAATAATGAATCCAGATCAAACAAATGCACAGCAAAATATTTACTAGCACACACAAGGGTGGCTCCATATGACCCTGTAAGGGAAAGGAGCCATCCTAAAACTGGATATCAGGGCCAGTGTTCAGATGCCCAGTTGATTCCACAGGAAACCATCCATGGTAAGTTAGCATTTGAAATAGCTTAAAACCCTTTTGACTTTAATATCATTTTAATTTGTCTGAATTGAAAAGGATTTTAGGTGATGCATATGAGAACTAAATTGCTTTTGCGTGTAGCCAGAGTTCCTCTTTAAGCCCAGCTAGAGTTTTCCATCTCCTCTCACCTCCTGAGCACGGTCCTGATTTTGGAATATTCACTTTCTTTGTCTAGCACTCTGAGAAGATCATTGGTCCTCATAGACTACGGCACATTTCTACACATCTGCCACAATCAGATCGTCCTATCTCAGGTCTCAGGTCCCTGCCATTCATTTGCTGGACCTCGGGAGCTAGGATTCTTTCTGGATATTTAAACACAAGGGTCTGTCTGTCTCTATGAATAGGTGTATACAATACATCTGCAGCACAAGTCACAAGGACTTTTCTTTGTCTGTATGAAAACACTGCAGGTATTTATCACCACTGCTCACATTGTGTTGGTAGGAATAAAAAAAAAAAGAAAAATGTTATCTGCCCAAAACATTTATTAGAATAACATTCTGTACAAACAGGATGATGCTTATTAAAAACAAATATCTTTATGGAAAAAGAATTGATGATGATCAAAGTGCAGTATTCCCCAGCAGCCAATCAGATTTGAGTTTTTTTTCCCCCAAGTTAGATCAGTGGAAGAAACATTCCGATTGGCTGCTATAAGCAACTGCGCTTTGCTCTGGGGCAAAGCCTGTGTTATTTTTCAGCATCTATTAAGATCCTCATTAATGGAGCCCACTCTGAATCGTGTGCTTTGTACCAGCCTTCCCCCATTGACTATACATTCTGGGTGTCATCAGCTACCATCCATCACATCAGGAATCCAATGCAGTGGTCCTCTGAGCAGGTGTGCTTGAATGGGCAGAATAAAGCTTTTGTGTTCCTGTAATATGGAGCATGGCCACTGGGGGCAGCACACAGGGTGGATCTGACACTGCTTTCTAAATTCAACACAGGCTACTATTAACCCTGTCCCTGCCGAACCATCCAGAGGCACATTTCACTGCAATTCCAACTCAGATCAGATCTCTGCGATGGGGGGTTTACCATCACTCAGAGAGTAAAATCCTATCAAACCCTCTTCAATCTGATAATCTTCATGCACATCATCTGTCATTACGCATAGGTAGACCGTCCACATATACTGGTTTGCTTTAAAAGGCTTCTGTGATTATTCTGCACATGTGCTTAAATGAAAGCTAATCCTGTTAAACAGAATCCTCTTTCTAAATTAATGAGTAGCCCTAAATACAGCACCCTCTTTCCGAAATAATAAGCAGCCCTATACACAGCATCCTCTTCCCCAATAAAAGGAGTAGTCCTATCACAGCATCTTACCCCAAAAAAATAAGTAGCCCTATCGCGGCATTCTTTTTCCAAATAAATGAGTAGCACTATACGTAGAATGTTCTTTCTAAATAGGAGTAGCCCAATGCACGGCATTCTCTTACCAAAAATAAATAAGTACCCCTTTACACAGCATTCTCTTCCTAAATATTTAAATAACCATTTACAGAGCATCCTCTTCCTAAAATAAATGAGAAGCTCTATACACAGCATCTTCTTTCCCAAATAAATGAGTAGCCCTATACAGTATTACAGAGCATCCCCTTTCTAAAATAAATGAGAAGTCCTACACACAGCATACTCTTTCTCAACTAAATGAGTAGCCCTATACAGTATTACAGAGAATCTTCTTCCTAAAATAAATCAGTAACCATACCCACAGCATCCTCTTACCTAATAAAATGAGCAGCCTTATACATAGCGCCCTCTTCCCCTAATAATTGAGTACCCCCTATACAATGCATTCTTTTCCCTAATAAAATGAGCAGCCTTATACATAGCGCCCTCTTCCCCTAATAATTGAGTACCCCCTATACAATGCATTCTTTTCCCTAATAAAATGAGCAGCCTTATACATAGCGCCCTCTTCCCCTAATAATTGAGTACCCCCTATACAATGCATTCTTTTCCCTAATAAAATGAGCAGCCTTATACATAGCGCCCTCTTCCCCTAATAATTGAGTACCCCCTATACAATGCGTCCTTTTCCCAAATAAATGGAAGCCTTATACATAGCACCCTCTTTCCCTAATAATGAAGTACCCCTTATACAATGCATTATTTTCCCAAATAAATGAGTAGCTTTGTACATAGCACCCTCTTCCCCCTAATAATTGAGTACCCCTTATACAATGCATCCTTTTCCCAAATACATGAGTAGCCTTATGAAAAGGAGGGCATAAAGTAATCATTTGTAAGCACTGCTGATAATATTCATTATGCCATTTAAGTGATGGGGGGGGGGGGGGGCTTGCCAAAGAAGAAGTGAATGAATAAATCCGTAATAATGCTAATTACTATGGGATTGTAATAGTCAGCTCTCACACAAAGGGAACCTTGCATATCTTTAGCAGGATGGATTTAAATGCAGCTTGTGGAGTCCACAGATGAGAAGCATGGGCACATACACATGTCATCACCCAAGCACGCTGCACCCATTATTTATCTGTACAAAGACGAACCACATTCATTTACCAGCAGACAGATCAATGGGAATAAATACCCCGAGAGGCTCATTATCTTAAACAAATCACACAAAAACAATATTAGATTGCTGGGTTTGCACTGCTGATGCGCTGAGACTGGTTTGATGGGGGCTTCATAGTTGAATATTTGGGGAAAGAGGGGAGGGGGTGCAGTGCATGGAGCCTGCTGTGTATTCCTTTTCTCTGGTTATTTCTTGCTGTTTGGCACAATTCCCTGCTGCTGGGAGACTTGTTGACACAGCCATGTGCTCTGCTACTAGACAGCTTTACACACCAGGATGGGAGACAATGCTATGCCCCCATCCACTGGCACTACAAAGAGATGTTATGATGAGGCTGCCATGGCAACGGGACACTAAGGACCTCCAACTCATTTTAAGGGGGGCTTTCACTGCAAGATGCTGCAGAGCAATGTGGCATTGATGGTTCTATCGGTGGACAGTCTCTGGGAAGCCAGACAGACAGTGGGTGTGTGACATGGAACTGTGCTGGGAAAACCTAGCAGACAATGCTGGGAGGCACCAGACAGCTAAGGCAAGCCAAATGCATCCTGCCCCCCCAAATGAAAGTTTGCAGTCTGCATGACATTTAGGTTGACACTTCACAGCCCAATTGCCTATAGAACAAAAGGGAAAGGGCTGAGGCTGAACTGCAAGAGCTATTGCAGTGTGCTGATTGCAAGCTCTTGGGCTCAGGCTTTTGGTTGCAGCGCTCTGCATTGAACATCGCATACATGTTGCTCGGTCTACTCACCCAGGATGGAGGCGATCAGCCCCAGTGACAGCCCGAGGGACCAGCAGCAGCTTCCACAAGCCATACTGTTACTTTGTAACGTTTCCCCAAAAAATGAAATAAAACGAAATGCAGATCAGTGAATGGAGCGGAGAGAGGCGGCGGAGGTCAGCGGTTAGCGGGACACGCGGGGACACATTCGCTGCATTTTGCACATGTGTAGAGGAACATTGGCAGCATCCCGTGTGCAGACCATCCGCGTGTGTGTGTGTGTGCAGAGAGGAGGCAGCAGCAGCTCCAGGTCCCCCTCTCCTCCTCCTCCTCCCCACACAGTCCTCTGGAGGCCCTTTCTGGGGAACAAAAGAGCCAGCCACTGCTCTCCGCCCGGCCACTTTTTAAGCAAGTGATCCCTACGCTTCACAGATGGGAGGAGGGATCGCAGATCTGCCTGCGCTTTACCTTCCACCTTGGCAGATTGGCAGTGCCATGCCTCCCTCCTGATCGGTGGAAGATGATGCACAGCAGTCAGGGGTGGCACTCAGTGACATGGACCTGATTCAGAATTTTAAAAAAAGGGGTTTAGAGGAGCTGATGGGACTTCTCCCAAATCTGGGTAAAACAAAGGCGCATGGAGAGATCCGGGGGTGCTGCTTGAGGGTCTACAATGTAACATGACTCAAGGCATAGAAGGATGATGATGATGATGATGATGATAATAATCCCTGCAAAGTTAAAAAAATAATTAAAACGCTGACCAACATGCAGAAAAGTTCCACGATTTGTTGCACAAGTCCCAGAATGAGTTTCATTAATATAGCAGATTCGTAGCCAGGTGACATCCTACTAGTGATGCTGGGGGTATCAGACATATGTACATATAGAACTATCATTAATGTCTCTTTGGTCCCTGAGTCTGGGTAATATCCTACTAGTGATGCTGGGGGTACAGAGCATATGCACATATAGGACTAAGATTAATGTCTCTGTGGTCCCTGTGTCCGGGTGCCATCCTACTAGTGATGCTGGGGGTAAAGGACATACAGTATGTACATATAAGACTATCATTAATGTCTCTGTGGTCCCTGTGTCCAGGTGACATCCTACTAGTGATGCAGGGGGTACAGGACATATGTATTTACAGGACTATCATTAATGTCTCTGTGGTCCCTGTGTCCGGGTGACATCCTACTAGTAATGCTGTGATAGAGGACATATGTATATACAGGACTATCATTAATGTCTCTGTGGTCCCTGTGTCCGGGTGACATCCTACTAGTAATGCTGTGATAGAGGACATATGTATATACAGGACTATCATTAATGTCTCTGTGGTCCCTGTGTCCAGGTGATATCCTACTAGTAATGCTGGGGTAGAGGACATATGTATATACAGGACTATCATTAATGTCTCTGTGGTCCCTGTGTCCAGGAGACATCGCACTAGTGATGCTGGGGTACAGGACATATGTATATACAGGACTATCATTAATGTCTCCATAGTCCTTGTGTCTGCAGGACACCCTTCTATCGGTGTTGGAGGTACAGGATATATGCACATACAGGACTGTGCATTCATGTCTTTGTGATCCCTGTGTTAAAGTGACATCCCACTAGCGGCACTGTGGCACAGGACATATATACATACAGGATTATGCATTATTGTCTTTGTAGTCCCTGTATCTTGGTGACATTATACTATTGATGCTGGGGGTACAAGACATATGTGTACATACAGGACTATACAGTAAAGAAAATCTAAACCCAATCATTAAAACTTTATATAATCTTTTTTGTGTAAATGTATTTTTAAAGTTGTTTTCAATCTTTTTTTAACTCTGCAGCTTTTATTCTAAATGGTACCTAATGATCCTGCCATGATGGTCCTTGTTCAAGGCTTTCCTGTTGTGGGTTGACAAAGCTCTTTCCCAGTCTCCCAATTGTGCTTCTGCATTGTCACGCATGCTCCAACAGGTGACCACATTGACAAACATGGAGCAGATATGATCCACTGTTGTCAATATCAGGAAGCCGGTTCAGAGCAATAAAGTGCAGCTGACACTGGACTGTCCATGTACTGTAGACAAGAGATGGATGAAAGAGGCTGGAGGATCAGCAGCACTGAGGTGAAATAAAGGATGTAAAGAAAGCAAAAACAGTATTTTATGGAAAAAGACATCCCAATAGTTGGATACATGGTGCTTTAGCAAAACTAAATGTCATCCAGTTAAGGTTTGCATCTACTTTAAAGAGGAACCTCACCCTACCTTGCCAAAATGAGATTCCTGATCCTTAACATTTGTCCCTGTATGAAAATTAAAGAAAAGACATGCTTACTAGTCTATGAAGTCCAGTGTTGTCATCCTTGCAGGAGACGTTCCTCTTGTACCAATCAGCTCTTGCACTGCCACCTTGAAACAAGATCTGGCGCATGTGCAAACATGCCACGGGTCTTTACCAGGCCATACACCTGGCAGAGGCCAGTGGCATGGCTGCACATTCGCTGGATACGCTTTCATGTGCAGACACGTTGCTGGTCTATGGGACCTGCCAGGAACTCATGGTCTGTCTGCACTTGCATGGATTCCACACATGCGCATATGTGCTGTGGGTTACTCTGGGTCTCAACAAGGTTGCAAACGGCCTCCCGGAATGTGTGACATAAACATCCCAAGAGGCAGTGGATGGCGGATACATTATCCTTGTCTAGGGGAGAATTCAGGATGTGACTGTATAAATAATACAATAAAAGGTATTTAGTGTGACATTTTTTCTGCAATTTTGCAGTAGAGGGGCGGGAGGAGGAGACAGGTTAGAATACACTTTTATGGGTGAAGGTCCACTTTAATGTCTCTTCTGATGTGATGGACACAGCCTTTACTTTGCTTCCCTTCTGTTGTTCTTTCCAGGTGATAAAGTAGGTTACAAGCTGATATTCTTCTTCCATGCTGCTTAAAAGTAGCATGTTTGTGCTGTGTTTGCTAAAAAGCAGCTGTGGCTAAACAGGCAACACATGAAGATATATGAACACTTTGGAAAATAATGCAAATTATGTGATACTGGGCTGGGCAAATCCCAGGAGCCAGGTCGCCAATGCTTCTCAAAAATTACACCTGGCACCTAGCTTCTGATGTTTTTTATTGTTGTCAATTGAGCTGGTGCCTAAAAACATCATGCTGGCACCTGTATTGGACAAACTGGTTCCCTGATTCCATATTACGTTGCCCACCACTGATGTGAAATGTGTAGCAGGGTGACAACATTCCTCACAGGCTACAGTTACAGAGTCTATTTAATGCTTCCAACCTTGCTTCCTGCCTACTCTGGGCTGCTGATACATGGCCACCAGGGTCACCCAGCCCTCACCTTAGTTGTGTCCCTGGACAGGAGGATTCTCTCTTGCTAGAATTTATTTGGACTATTTTCCTGGCAATTCTCTCTATATTTCCTGTTGGTATTCTTCTTATGAATGTGACATCCCCAGAATCACTAGAAATATATATATATGTATATATATATATATA
>NW_017307988.1:153845-165501 GCF_000935625.1 Nanorana parkeri
ATATATGTATATATATATACTAGGGATGCACCAAAATTTTAAAAAATTGTCAGGGAGATACTGAAACCCAAACCCGACTATTTTTTTTAAACAGAAATGTACATTATTTTTAAATTGTTTTATTTTTACTATTTTTTTTTTTACTTTACTGTTAGGGGCTTTGAGGAAATATCAGGAGTTTAAACAGACCCCTGATATTTCCCATTTAAAATAGAAAACAAAGAAACAGAGTTATAAATCAGTTTTTCTGCAGTCCCCGTTATGAGTGAACAGGAAGCCTCTATACTGAGTGCTCCTGTCCACTCCGGAGACAGTATGAGTTACTATGTCCACAATCATGAATGAACAGGAAGTGATGTAGAGCACTTCCTGTTCATTCAAAACTGCGGACACAGCTTACTATGACCTAAATTATTTACAATTATTTATCAGTACTGATCGCTGAGTGTTTGTACTCCGCTCTCCATCCTTACTGCTCCGCCTGTCACTGCTCCGCCTGAGTGGAGTGGTGCCGGAGGAGAGCTCGGCCTCCTGTGACAGCTGATAGTTGTCTCCTCCCCAACCCGCCCAATGCCTCCTTACTGCTTCTTTCCCCCCCACTGGGTGCCAGCAACTGGATCCTCTGTGTCCCATCTGATCCCTGCTGTTGCTGCCTAAACAGATGTCCCCTATTAAGAAACTCAGAGAGTTTAGAGTTAGAAAACATAATTTGCAGTGTTGATTTTTATGTATTTGTAAATGTATGAAATACAAACCTTTGTTTTTAATCTAAATGATGAAACAATTATATTACACTGTTTGTACTGACTAGTTACATAATTGAGGACTTGCCAAGTTTTGTATTGCTTTATGAAAACCAATGATTAGAAAGGGTTAATATTAGGTGAGGGCTACAGGGGAATGTTTTTGAAGCTAAGTCATGCTACTTCTCATGAAAATGATTTCTTTGTATTACGTTACTTTTAATTTGAGCTGCCACATAAGTGGCTGCGTTTATTCCCCATGGTCCCTGTGTGTGTTGTAAAGTAGCCGCTGCTCCAAGCTCACTCCCGTGATGGACTACAATCTCAATACAAATGAGTAAAGTAAATATGAGATTGTAGTCCATCACAGGAGTGAGCTTGGAGCGGCGGCTACTTTACAGCACACACAGGGATCTTGGAGAACAAAAGTAGCTCCCCTCCAGAAGGAAGGACAGTGTCAGCACTAATTCACAGATGATTTGAGGATCTACAGTTGAGTGATACACAAATAATATATTTTTTGTAATAGTTAGGGTACTTGAAAGTATTTTTAAGATTTATCTCCAGAGTTTAGTGTCACTTTAAGACACCAACAAAAGGAAATCTAGAGAGTTCTGTGTTGCTAGCTGGTGATACCTGTTACTGTACATCCCTTCTGGTTCTACACCATGAAGATAAAATTTCCAATCAGGACACAAAATGCAATTTAGAATAGATGTCCAGAAAGCCACGTTTACTGGTGACAAGTAACACAATATTTTAAAAATAGCTACAATGATGTGTAAAATGGTGAGATGATCCTGCATGTTGGGAAGGTGATGAAATTGGAGGCTGACAATAATTGCTCTGGAAGACAAGGATCTTCCATATAGAAAACGTCAGCTAATAAATTGCCTCAGTCATAAGTAGATGGATTCAATGTTCTTTTTGTGGGAAACGTCTCTGATGGCTCTGGGTCCATCCACAAATGAAAATCGGCATTCCAAAGAGGACATAAAGGAAACACTTTAGCTAACCAGGGTAATTAACATAATGGAAGAGCTGCCATTCTGGGAGACTCAAAGGAACACTAGAGCTGAATTTCCCACTGGGGTGAGCAATTGGGAAAATAAGTAATTGCACAGCACATGCCCATGGGAAGGAGTCTGGCATAACTCTTTAAGATGGAGTTGGAAGGAATACTGTAGAAGAACGCAACTTTATAATTTGTAGGGATCATAAGCCAGGACTAAAATTACAGTTTAGATGCCAAATTGGAATCTTACGGCTGCCATGAGCCTCATGATATAAATTATTTATTTGCTGGAACCCCTCCAGTATGGGTAAGTCCATCTTCTATGGTTGAGGAACGAAGGTGTCCAGGAGTACTGTAGATGAAGAACACAACTTTATAATATGTAGGGATCATAAGCCAGGACTAAAATTACAGTTTAGATGCCAATTGGAATCTTACGCCTGCCAAGAGCCTCATGATATAAATGATTTCTTTGCTGGGACCCCTCCAGTATGGGTAAGTCCATCTTCTATGGTTAAGGAATGAAGGTGTCCACCAATCTTCACCTGGTTATACTAGATTTGATAAGGTGAATTATCCATAAAGACTATTATAAAGCAGTATTCTGGAAACTTGATACCCGGTGGAGGGGAGCATGTGGCCATGCTTGGGTCTAACAGCCAATCACTAGGCTTGGGCACTGTCACATGATAGTGGGGGTAACATCAACACTCCCTCTAGGCCAGGGGTGGGCAACTCTGGCCCTCAAGCTGTGCTTTCATTTCAAACCCCAAGATACCCCTGCCTCTGGGAGTCATGCCTGTAACTGTCAGTCTTGCTAAGCTTCGTGGGACTTGTAGTTCCATAACAGCTGGAGGGCTGGAGTTTCCCATTCCTGCTCTAATCAGACACCAGCTGACACTAGATGTTGATGGTGGCTGTTAGAAGGAGCAGAAGGAGAACATTTAGTACGTGAGTATTAGTGTATCCAAGGGAGGCCTCTCCGCAGACACCATCACTTTACTCTTAAGGGGCAAAGTGACAGCACATTGCATTTAAGTGTTCCATTATTTTTGCACCACAATTCCCCCCAAAAAATCACAATGTACAGATTTCCTTGAATGGTGCTGCACTGAAAGCATATGCTGGCAGGTGTGCTGGCAAGGTGCATTGAGGTGTCATTCAAAATGAGACCATCAATTGCACTAATGCATATTATTATATTATTATTATACAGGATTTATATAATAATATATATTTATTTAATTTTTCTTTCCATGTTCGTCTCCTCCTCCTTCTATTTTCCCCCCCTCTCCTTCCTTTCCCCTTATCTTTCAAGTAAGAGAATCAGGAGAGAATTGTTATTTAGCTTAAAATGGGCTTTCAGCTGCAGTCTGTTCCAGTGCGTTTGAATGCATTTTTTATGCATTTACAAGCATATTTTGGTGTGTTCCAGACCCAAACAAATAGTGCGCGCAGCATCCCACCCCACCCCCCCGCACTTGCACTTATGGCCCATTCCCACCCAATGCATTTATTCATTCATTGGTATTATATAGCACTGCCAATTTACGCAGTGCTTTACATAGCGTACGTTCACATCAGTCCCTGTCCTCAAGGAGCTTACAATCTAAGGTCCCTATCTCACATGCTAAAGCAGTGACACTATCACTGTGCTGCTCATATCCTGTGCACAGCTGAGGGAGGGACCCGTCAGGCTCCACCCACTGCAGGCTGCTTGCAGAGAACTACAGGATGGGCGGAGACAAGACCAGTCACCCTGCATAAGGAGAGAGCAGCAGTGATCAGTCCTTCGTTACAGGAAGCGCCAAGTGTCACACTGGATTACTGCACAGATGTGGAAGAAATACAAAATGTGATTGGTGAGGGTGCTCTCCGCACACCTTTCAGCAGTCCCGGCCCGTAGAGATGAGGTGCTTGCAGTAACTCCCACGGATGGCACCGTGTAATGCACAAAGTAGAGAAAATAGGTTACCAGCACTCAAAATAATTTCAAATAGATAAGTCCTTTTTATTGGACATATGTGTCACAATAGTCAAATAGCCAACGTTTCGGGGCCACGCAGGGTCCCTTCCTCAGGGCAAAAGATGTGACCATCTGAGGATCTGCCCTGAGGAAGGGACCCTGCGTGGCCCCGAAACGTTGGCTATTTGACTATTGTGACACGTATGTCTAATAAAAAGGACTTATCTATTTGAAATTATTTTGAGTGCTGGTAACCTATTTTCTCTACTTTGAAGAAATACAAAAGACACACCAAGATTCCAGTAACAATACGCTGGACTCTTGTATTTGACAACATTTGCTTACCCCGGAGTTTTAAATGACTTTTGAAATGACCTCACCCTGTGATTGCTTATATTATATGTGATATTAGTGATCGTGTTCCCATATAATTTAATGTGATACGTTGTGAGGATTTGGAGAGGTTTTCCCCTTTCATCTGCAGATACGCAAATTAACAATTGCTGTTTGAGGCTTGCCGCTTAACCCCTTGCTTGCCGGGCTCCTCTTCCCGCAATCCTCGGTGCATTGCTGTTTGTGCAGAAGCTTTCCAGGGAAAACTACAAGAAGATCGGTTCCCATAGAAATTAATCAGCGGTAAATAATACAAAGGGCATTAACCCTTTCAGCGATGGAGGGGATAGGACGGATTAACTGACAGCAGCCTGCGGACTTCCCTCTCAGCGGTTACACAGATATCAGATGACTGATGGATGATGCACATTTATTTGACCTTGTTCCCAGTGTTTTCAGAGATAAGACGCCTGCATATAATACATAGTTTTACACAGTACAGTAACGGCACCCTTTGTGCTCCGGGGGGTCACTCCCGCAATATAAAGGAGCAGAGAAGCCCTAGAAGACGGCCGGAATGGCGATAGTATGAAATATTCATTAGTGGGATATGGATTGTAGGGCATCGCTGCCTATATGTCAGCCTGATGTTCATCCGGGCAGAGAGACGGAGATGTCTTTTCGGGATACAGGCGGCTTCCGCTCACTATTATTAAAGTGACACTTGTACTTTTATGTAGCATATCTGATTGTAAATTTACTTACACACAAAGTTCTATAAATAAAGGAGTTGTGAAGTTCCACTCTCCTGTTATAACATCAGCATTGTAATAGGAATACATACTAGAGTTGTTTTTTATAATACAATCAAAGCTTACTTTTATGTAGTGAGCACTGCTTTCTGTCTGCCCATCACTTTCCACTACTTCCTGAATTCCCAGTGTGATTTTCACCTTGCTGCTTGATGTGATGCCATCTCCATTTCTCAAGATTACATGTCCCAGCATGCATTGCTTCCAGCAAGCACTGATAATGTTACATTGTTCAGACGTTGAGTTGTCAGACAAGGAAGTGTATATTCACAGGGCTGAGTGAAATTATGTCACTGCATTGAAAAAGTCCATTCTATTGGCATCCTCAATCAGTAACTTTACAAACTTCTAGATGGATCTGGTTATTAGGAGTGGAATAGAATTTATAGAAATTCAATATAGAAATACAGATTTATTTTTAGCGTTTCATCATAGATGCCTCTTAAATGGAAGCTTTCATTCAAGTAACTTGACATTTTCATTGCAATTGTGGACTCATCGTCGCTGCCACCGACACTCCCTTTGGAGCAAATAGTAATTGGAGCGTGGTAGTCTTAGTCAGCAGAGACATTCTGAATAAAGATAAAATGTTATTTGTATTTGTAGATTACTGAAAACTCCAATACACAACTGTCACAGGAAAGCAACAATTCCGATGCGATATTTTTTAGGGAAGGGTGACTATAAACGCAATGGACGGCCTCTGGGTATCACAGCCTCAGCTGGGTGAGCTGCATTTCTATATGTTACTTGTCTGTTTTTTCTGCTGATGATACAAAGATAAGACAAACATAAGACCATACATCTGTAGAATCTCAATAGAAAAAATTTGTTTTCGGAACATTTATTCAACTTTCTAATAGTTAATGGGGCCAAATTGACAATTGATTTCGGCCGCAGTGACAAAAGAAATTGGAAGGAGCAGGATGGAACATTTTTCTTAACAAAAGAATTTCAAACAGCGAGGGCTTGTTCACACCACATACAGCTGTTGGAACGCACTATATCGCATCCTAGCCAGCTTCCTGCATTCAGGGGCAGGAAAGGGCGTGGCGGTGCATTGAAGCCATTGGCACCGCAGCCAAGCCCCCCTTCCTGCACCAGAATGTGTGGCACATCAATGCCAGTGTTCTGGTCCAGTGCGCTCTGAAAAAATAGTGCATGCAGCATTTTTTCAGATCGCACTAGACCAGAACGCACGTGGTGGTGCGTTGAAGTAAATGGCAACATAGCCACACCCTGTCCCACTCCTGAACGCAGAAAGCCGGCCAGGATGGAGTACAGTGCGTTCCAGCAGCTAACCGCTCTGGAACACACTGTATATGGCTTGAACAAGCCCTGAATGTGTTTTTTCGTTTGGGAGATTCCAATTATTTCAAAAATGTTAAAACCAAATTGAACTTTGAATGCCATTTGTCAAGTCTCTGATGGCATTATCGAATGTTCTGGTGAGATTCTTGGTACAATAATCTACTAGTGTGGGCCAACTTTACAGTGTCCAGAAAGGGAGGTTCAGATGGCAGTTAGTTTACCAGCCTGGCCAATCAAAGTGAGGCTTGTTGTCAGTTTTGTTTGTAGAAGAGAGAGCATAAGGCTGGAATTGTTTCCCAGAAATAGCAGCAACCTTAGCAGTCTCTCACCCACCAGTGACTAGTTCTACTTTTCCTCCTGCATTGCACCGTAATACTGTTTAATTCAATTTATGCAGAGATTTCACATACTACACATTCACATCAGCCCCTGCTTCCACGGAGCTTACAATCTAAAGTCCCTATCTCACATCCATACCTGAGATATTCATTCTTTGTCTAAACTGAGCTGATCCTTTTGAATGGATAACTAAAGAACATTTACCAAAGAAGATTCTGGATGGACGATCTGGTGGAAAGGATGTATTGTGACCCACGGCACATTGGTGGAATGTGAGGAACATAGGAATCAGGAGATGACGTGCTGTGTCCATGGATAAAGGAAATTGGATGAAACTCCTACAGCAGGGCTATCCAAACTTCCGCCCTCCAGCTGTTGTAGGAACTACAAGTCCCATAAGACATTGCAAGACTCTGAAAGCCACAGACATGACTTCCAAATGCATGATGGGATTTGTAATTTCACTACAGCTGAGGGGAGGTTTGGCTACCCCTGCCCTACACGAGGCCATGGCTCTAAATAAGTCCTTGTGCTGATGAAGATAATTATCAAGACAGATTCAGGTACATATGCTCTTTGTAAATATACAAATTGTGAATAAGGTTTTTACGTTATTTCAAATGCTGACGAAATCACTTACACTGGATGCAGCTCCTTCATGTTTAAAAGTTTTAGTTTCTGTAGAATCAGTTGCCCCCATGAGCACTGGCCCTGATATTTTAGGGTGGCCCCTTTCCCTTGCAGGGACCTATGGAGTCACCTTCGGGTGTGCTAGTAAGCTGTGTGTGTCTCCACACAGACACAGCAAGGCAAGACATTCCCCTGCTTCCCTCTCATCCTTCCTCTCTTTTCCCTTTTCCAAGCTAGTAGATGGACAGCTGCAGGAGACTGCTGTGTCCTTTGTGATCCTGTACGAGGTTCAGGGAAGTGGGGCAGAGAGAGTTGGAGCTGTTTGGAAACATTATGGCTGTAAATGTCTGGGCAAAAATGTAAAGCAATACTTTGCTGGGTGATGTATATTTGTTTGATCTGGATTCATTATTGAAAAAGCTTCAGAGTTTAATACGAATTTAACGCTCAGTCTGCCTAAAGGTCATAGATGGAGCCTGGTGGGAGTCCTGATCTTCTTACACACCTTGGACACTACAGCAGCAAGATTTTCCCACCATCATTTCTGACCTGCATGTTCCAGCACCTGCTGCTGTATGGCATGAGCAATCAGCAGGTAAAGTATGAAATGATCAGAGAAAGTGTGCAGATGTGGGAAGTCAAGCACAGGGGAAAAGCGGGCCGAGTACAAACATTTTCATCTATTTTACTCTCCTCATTTTGTGGTTCAACCTGCAATACATTATCATACATGGGGCAGCAAGATGTGACTGATATGGATGTTTAGTACCTACAGGGAGAAAGATTGATCATTACAAAGCCACATACAAGCACCACTGTGGCCCCTTCTCGATTTCATTTACCGTCATGGCTGTGTGGTATCAAAGCAGATAAGATCTAAAATTACTTTTGTGTACGAAGAATCCGCCTTCTCCCTCTTCCCCTCTCATTAGGAAAAAAACATGAATTTTCAGCAGACTGATATGCCTGAGGGGGTTGAATGTTCCCTAAACATTTGATGTCCCTCAGAGGTCTATGGGCAACCATAACCCTTCTGCTGCCAAGGCTTTTTTTGCATTTTTTCACACATGTTATAATCCAAATTTTAGGCCATAAAATTACTTATTACCCCTGAGAGTGATACATTTCTTAAAAGCACAGACCCTCTACAATGGCAGCAGTTGCAAAGTTTGACATCGCACAATATTAGTGCCCATTTCTTATTAAGCGCAAAATTTCAGTAGAAATTACACTTAAGTGAATTTTAGTGCACAAAAACACAATATAATACTTTTTTTTTTGTGTAAAATATAAAAAATAAGGTTATGCTGAGTAAACAGATACCCAACATGTCAAGCTTACAAATTCTGTGCACCCATACAACGGCGCTTGAATAGCTTATTCCCTGGCTTTTCTAGCCGGGGAATGACAGCTGAGGAACCAGAAGTGATGCAGTCAGCATCACTTTCAGCTCCATTCAGCCAGGAGGAGATCGGCGAACGGATGTTTGCTGGTCTCTCTACCCGCTGACACCTGTTATGGCAGTCCTGGGCCAGCAGGAGGGGTAGCGGAGCCCGGGAAGCAAGACAGGGGTGTCGGGCAAGGGGGAGCACTCTTTACCGGCCCCTGTAAGCAATCTGGCAGCAGCTCAGCAGCCAGAATTGCTTTCAGAATAAAGCCGACCATCAGCTTTACACAGCTAAACAGAGTCCCAGCGACTTTAGCTGCCCGGGGTCCATTTACATGGGCCTGCTGCCAGCAATATACAGCCAACGCTGTTGACAGGGAAAAGGTTAAGCATGGAAATCTTGGACATTTCCTTTACTATAAGATACTTTTTTGTGTGATTAACTGTTTTGTTATCCTTGTTTCTTAAAGAAGAACTCTAGGAAAATAAGAAGCTTACCCATGCAGTGGGGCTACCCCCACACCGCAAGGGTTAAGTGCTCGTTTTGTCTAGGGGGCTCAAATAAAGCTTTATTACTCACCTGATCTTCGGTCCCACCAGGTCCCTCCAGGCTGCCAGACTGGTCCCTGCAGCTTCTTCTTCCCTGGGCTCCGGAAGTCTAAGGATCGCAGACATCATCACATCTAATGCATGTCCATTACTTGTAAGGATGCTGAGGGACATTCCATAGCCGGAGTAGAAGGGAAGGGAGGTGAGTGCCGAGCATCATGGAACCGAGGATCAGGTGAGTTAAAATTTTTAAGGCCCCTGGACATAACAAGCACTTAACCCTGGCAGTGAGGGGGTAGCCCCAGAGTTCTTCTTTAATTTGTGAATTTTATATCTTTCTAGAGTTAGCCTTTAAACCCCCAGTTCTTTAATCCACCATAGCTGTACTCATACAATGTAAGTGTTCACAAAATGATAGCATTAGCAGTAATGTCAGTGGCTATTAGATGAAACAAGCCATAATTATAAATGTATTCATTAAGCAGTTGTTGCCTTTAGGAGATTGAGTTATATACCGTAATGTTACAAATGGATACAAAGTGCCAAGCCGTTGTTATTGGGGGCTACAATTTCTGTATGAAAATAGCATTCAATAGAAAATTTCAATCCTAAACTGCAATTTGCCCTTTAAAGGAATCTACAATTTAGTAATGACCTATAATTTCTTACACACAATCATTACTGAATTCATCATAGAATTAGCATAGCTGCCAAGTATAAAGTACAATATAAGCAAGCTCGCTAACACACTAAAATCTGCAAATCACCTGTTGGAACCAACTGCGACATTCAGTAATTATATTACTAAATGCATGAATACACGGCAAGGGGCGGCTACATGATAAACATACCTTTTAGAATAATCATGAGAACATGTCACAGGTAATGGCGTGCAGAAATAAAATAACGCTGGGGAAACAAGGGTGGGAATGTTAATCCCAATCCTTAACTAGGGTTATAGTACATTAGATATGTGGTCATCCAACCTGTGAATATGAAGGATGACAGAAGGAAGTTGTGAGACTCCGATAATTCTCCAAAATGAGGACATCAAGTTTATGGTCAATTGGAGATCTATAGAGAAGAAAGAATTGGCTGATATATTCCACTTTCATTACAGTTAGTGCGCCCTTTGTGTCACAAAACACTTCACCAGAACTTCCTAAATTTCTTTTTAGTCCAATGTTTTCCCCAAAATGGCTGCTAAACCTTCCCACATGCAAGAATATACATTAAGAGCAAAGTCCCAAAGTCCACCCTTTTAATAAAATGAATAAATACACATATATTCATAAAAGAGAAAATGTGCATTTATGACTTTTTTTGCATTGGATTTTTATGACATTTTGCATTGCAGAGTATTGCACTTGAGAGCAGTGGATTGTAGGTGCAGAGGCTTCTGCAGACCTTACCCCTAGCCCCAGGTCTGTGCGATACTGTCAGGACAGCAGCAGAAGACAAAAGGTAAACGTGCACCAATGCATAGGACAAAAGTCATCTCCAGTCGGATGAGTGTGTGCAGACATATGCACGGACCCGTTGCAAGCATGCTAACTTCTTTCCTTGTTTTCAGGCTAATCTATGCATGCTTGGATACATGGGCGTGCAGCAGCATGGACATGCACAGATGCACACGCCTAATTCCAGGGTTGGCGTCAGACAGCCTATTTAAGGAATAGTGCTGAGCTGGAAAGTTGATGGATGGTCTTCAGCAGGGACTTGATCCTGAACCTGTTTCTCTTTTGCTTCCATGTTGCTGACTTGGCCTGCCTTTGGACTTCTCTCTTCTCTACCTCCTTTTTATTGAGCTCCTGACTATGGCTTGTCTCTGGTATCCCTGTATCGACCTTGACTAAGTTCCTGAACATGGCTTGCTGATCTTCTGGTGTGACTCCGGCTTGCTTTTTGTCTACAACTCTGCCTGCTACCTGTCTTCCTGGCCACCACCCACTGCTTGTCCTGACCATGCTTCCATGCTGTCTGCTGTGTTCCAGTGTCCTGCACAGCTGTTTCTGTAATCTGGACTTCTGGAACACATGCTACTCTCACGCCCTGTGCTCTTCTCCGGGGGTGTCTGGGAAGCCCTCATGTCACCTTGGCCTCCACTAGGTACGCAATTGACACAGACCTTCAGTTATGGTACTGAAGGAAGTAATCAATGGAGTACAAGTGCAGTGACATAACCGCATTTGTGGTCCATAGAGTCCGTCTGACATGGTCCCAGATAAGACTTGTAATCTTTTCATTAGACATGTGCATTTGGATGCACCTGCAAAGCAACGAAATTCAGTTGATTTGGCAATCCATCCAAATCCGAAATAACAAATTTATTATATGCCAGAATGTACGAACGCTATATTGGGGCATTTATGAATTTGTTTGCTGAACGCGCGGTGGCCATATTGGCCTCCAGCGCGTTCTGCGCATGTGCACTACCATCTTGGAGATGAGGCATATGACATTAGACACACGTGCGACGTCGGGGGATGTCATACACATGTTTGGGCGCTGCCATCTTGGCATCACACCAAGATATACACCAAGATGGCGGCGCCCAAACATGCGTATGAT
>NW_017307988.1:165561-165876 GCF_000935625.1 Nanorana parkeri
GGTAAGGGTGGCCATGTGCAGAACGCGCTGGCAGCCAATATGGTTCTTCAGTGTTAATGTGCGGTTTCGGATTCGGAGGCTTGTTGCTTTCAAATCGGAAACAGCATAAAATTTTGTTTCATTTGACGAATGAATGAAAATGTTTTTATTTGTTCCTTTCAAAACAAAATTTTATTCCGTGCTCATGTCTATCTCATTCCCAGATCCTTGTGAATGATGTAGCTGTGCAGATGGAGCTACATACAGCCGTGTCCAATTCAAAGAAAAACAGAAGGGTGCCGGGAGAAGATCTTAATGATTCAGGTAAGTGTGTGT
>NW_017307988.1:165923-203490 GCF_000935625.1 Nanorana parkeri
GGGGTGTAATGTGACAATTTTTAATGTTAAACTCTAAATATGGGTGTAACATACAACTTGGTCAGAGATGTGGACTATGCCTTTAACCTCAATTACATGGTGGAGCCATGGTAGTGATTTGAGATGAGTTCAGATTTTGACAGAGTTCAGTTTGAAACTGAGCTCCGCCGAACCCAGAAGGGACATGGGGCCACCTGGCCAATCAGCTGCAGCCAGGGCATTGCATGTCCTGCAGCTGCACATAAACAAAGGGGCAGGATGCTTGTGCTGGCATCACTGACCTTATATGGCCAGATGACCATATGTGGTCAATGTCATTGGACCGGCGCTGAGCTGTGGAAGCCGGGGACATCGCTGGAGTGTGAGGAGGGTAAGCAGAATTGCCCAATATTTTCTTTGTTCTAATACATGAGACCAAAATTATCGTGAATGAATCCTGAATAAAAGTTGCCACACCCCTGATAAGTCAAATAGAAAAAGTGAAGAAAATGGGGCTTTGAAGGCACCAAGTGACAAAACCAAGAGATTACAACATTGTCAATCAAAAAGTCTTTAGTATACAAAAGTTCAAATACTTTAAAAACATGATTAGTATATGCACGCTTACACAAAGATCATGATATCTCCATCATGTTTTTGTGATCATAAAGCCTTAACCTGCCGCCTCTTAGTTTAGTAAGGAATAGTATTTCTCCATATTAAGAAGAGGCAGGCTAAGGCTTTGTGATCACAAGAACATGTCACATCGATTATGTATGTTATGGTTGCTCTGCCTCAATATGTAATTCTGGAATTAGAATTAGGATTAGAATGCATGCCAGGTTTTTATTGATGTTTTATTGCCCTCTCTATTTGTCCTGGTGACCATGGTGCCCTCATTCACACGGGTAATGGCCGGCCGTACAGATCCGTGCTGTGTGCATGGCCGTATCGGGCAGCTCCCGGGAAGGACAGGTGCTGCATGTGATTATGCGCAGCAGCCTGTCTATGGGAGTACTGTACGCAGCCCTACGCTCACCCGACCTGCACGTCTGTGCAGGTGTCCATAATCATACGCTGGCAGAATGGATCTTGTCTGTGTCCGAGCAGGGATATCCACACCCGCACAGATTTGCAGGTCGGGTGAGTGTAGGGCGGCGTATGGTGATGTACTCCCATAGAGAAGGACAGGCTGCTGTGTAAATTCACACGCAGCACCTGTCCTTCCCGGGACCTGCCCGATACGGCCGTGCATGCAGGATGGATCTGTATGGGCCGCCCATTACCCATGTGAATGAGGGCTATGACTCAAAGTGAAAGAAAATCCCACATTTTGGGTTGTTATCAGAACAGGAACAGATGGGAAATCTTCCAATGGGGACACTAGTTCTTGTAACCTTTACTGACCACCAGGGATTTCCCTCCCTTTGAAGGGATTTCCTCTCACGTCTTCTTGTGGCTATTTTACAGGAAGGGAAGGCAAATCTTCACTTCCTGTAAAAATTCACTGGGGTTATAGCCCTTCCTTACTTATCCAAAACTATATAAAAAAATAAGTTTTGGCTTCAGTTGTACTTTCACAACAAACAGCTACCCCATATTTCCAGTGGCAGAAATGTAAAAAGTTGGGGGACCTGAGCACTGGGTCAGTTTGTGCCTTGTATATAACAGGGGTCATTTGTTCACAAGGGCACATTGACTTCTATACACACAGTTTTTACATAGTAATGAAGATTGGTTTGCCAAGGCACTTGTGTCAATCCTTAGCATCAATAAAATTGACTAAGCAGCAAGATTTCACCTGAACAGAGTACATAATTAGCTGAACCAAATTCGTGTTGCAAATAACTGCAAATCTCCTGGGTGGTAGGTGTGTGAAAACAAATAAATTAAATGGGGAAGTCTGTTAAATTCTAATGCTTTCCCCAGATGTGTCTTCCATCCTCTGGTGCTGCCACCTAGTGGTGCTTTCAGGTATAACTAGCTTGGTTAGTGCAGCTTTGGGCGAACTATTCATAGTTGATCTGATATCAGAAGTTCCAGTGCCTCAGTTGGATCATTCCTTCTCCCCTCCAAGTGTCAATATTTTGGATGTACAGATCTTTTTAAATTACTATTTACCTACACAAAGTCTTACATTGCTGTGGGCACATCAGTGGTGTAACTAGAAACGTCAGGGCCCGGTGCAACAAACCATGAAGAGCCCCCCGAATCCCCGGCCGCCATGGGAAGGCACTATAAACAGGCACCGTGTGGTTAACAGGAAGGCTGCCGAGGTCCCCAGCAAGAGCTTCAGTTTAAAAATGTAGAGCCAGTGTTCTGTCGAGAATGCTGACCCAGTATCTGCGCTTGCGCACAGATGGGATTAACAAGGAAACCGGCATTTATTTACAAATATTAGTTTGTAATAGTTCATTGTGACCATTAATAATATGCAGTCCATGGCAGTAAATGATGGACGGCATATTATTAATGGGCACAATTAACGATTTTCATGAAAATAAATCCCTGTTTCCTCGATAATACTGGTCTGTGTGTAAGCGCAGATGCTGAGGTTGGCAAATTCAACTAGGTCAGTGTTCTCGACAGAACACTGGTATCTGCGCTTAGTATCGAGGCATTTTCACAAGTATGAGTACTCGTGAAAATGCCCAGTATTGGCACTGGTGCATCCCTACTTAATAATATAATGTATTGCTGGGACTTGTTGTCCTGCATAGTTGGTGCTATTCTGCATTGCTGTATAATCAATATAGCCACCTATGCAGGACTACAAGTCCCAGCAATACATTATAATGAAAATCAGCAATGTTGAAAAACCACCAGCTTCTCAGGTGAACTATTATTATTGTTATATGGTGAACATTTAAAGGAGAACTATGAGATGAGTGATTTCCACTCACCTCATAGTTCTAGCCGACCTGTGACAATGAGACTGTCACAGGTCCGCTCAGTAGATCGGGAGGTGAGCGAACACATACCAGGTTCGCTCACCTCTCGATCCTGTCACGGCTCTCTGCCGTGACAGGGGGAGGGCTGGATTCCCCCCTCCCCGCTCCGATCTGCCAGCGCTGACTGGCGGAATGGACGGGGGAGGGTGCAGCTGGCTCTGCCTCTAGATAGGCAGAGCCAGCTGTCACTCACGCAGTTGGGCGGATCCCGTCATCTACGTCGGGATCCGCTCCGGCTGCGGCGTCTCAGTATACCGCGAGCTGTAGCTCGCGGTATACTGAGCTTAGGGTAACGGGAGGACGCTAGTTTGTGTCCTCCCGTTACCCTAAGGAGAACTATGGGGAAAAACACTGACCCCATAGTTCTCCTTTAAAGTGACATTAAAGGCAAAAAACGTTTTTCCGCACCCCAACGTTAAGTAAAACACTTACCTTAAATGATATCTCTTAATCCGATCTTCTTCTTCTTTCCTGTAGTTTTCAGCCTTCTCTCCAGCACTGCGGCGAGTCTCCGATCCAGCGCTGACTCCTCTGAGCTTGCTGGCACTTCCTGTCCCACGGTGTCTGCATGCGGGTGCACACGTCCATAGACTTACCTTGTGTGTCTCCTTGCGTCCTGGCCGAAAATGTGAACTGCGAATGCGCCCGCCCCAAGATGCTTTGCAGCTGCCCGTGCAGTTTCACATATTCGGACGGGAGCGCGCGGGGAAGACACAGGTAAGTTTAAACCGCTGTTAAAGCTAATAAAGCTGATGGTTTAGAAACCCTTTAAATTACAGAAGTAATTTTTTTAAGGTAAGCATGAGATATATAAATCTGATCAGAAAATAAAGTTAGTTTTTCCAAAATAATTAAGAAATACACACATTTATAAAATAAAAAATGTGCAATCATTACTTTTTTGCATTTGAGTCTGTGGACCATGGGTGCAATGCTCTGGCTTCTGCAGACTCCCAGCCTCTGCCTGTACCATGGTGTGGACTTTCAGTTACGGGATGGGAGGAAGTATCAATGGTCTTAGATCAGATCCTCTGAATGGATGATGCAGCTATGCAGGTGGAGCCAAATTCAAAGAATCACAGGAGTTTTCAGGAACCCCACTATTTGGGGGGTGTGGCTATTTGGTGGTGGGAGGCTGGAGGATGTGACTATGTTTAATGTTACACCTTGAATATGTAATAAAAGTGGAGTTGTTCTTTAACACACAGTCTTTTGGTCTCTCCTTGGAAATTAATTTGTATTCTTTAATCTTAATTTAATTGGTATGATTTACTAAAGGAGTCAATTTTCACTTCGCCAAGTAACGATATATTTACTATGAGCACCCAGTCACATGCAGAGGAAATAAAATGCATTGAATTTTTATGGGACATAATTGAGCCAACTGCAAATGCCCCCCCCCTTAGTACAACCCCAATGCACATTCCTCTTAAGAAATATGAATCTGATCATCTCTGGTTTACAAACACATAAAACTGCTTATTCATTTAGATCAAGTTAAAGGAAATCTGTGCTGAGTATGAATGGAGGCTGCCATTGCTGATATCTTTCTAGGCTGTCCTGCTAATCCAGTGGCTTCATTATTCTACTCCAAGTACAAGTTTTCTTTAATTCAGGGTTTTGCATAGTTTCAATCATTTCCACTTATTTTCTAGCTCATCTGTTTTGCATACAAGCTTCTCTTTAGATTGTATATGATATTCATTTTTACATACTGTACCACCAATTGTTCTTTGAATGTATAAGATTCCTTGTTTTGGGAGAATAAAACACTTTTTAGTGAATAAGTAAATATGATGGATCTGAATAAAGATAGATCAGATAACAATCAAACAAAATCAATTTGACAACAGCCCAGAGATCTATATTCATACATATATCTGTTTTATTAGTGTTCTAGTGGTTTATTTCATTTCTTTCAAAAATGATGGAGTACCAGAGTGCCAAGTACCTCAAAGATCTTCTAATTCCAGACCTTTAGAACACATTCAGAACATTCACCCTGATAACAGTAAAGTCTTTTGGTGAACACACTAGAAAATCCACCTTCGCTGGGCTGTAGAGAGGGTGAACAGTACAGTAAGGGCTTCATTTATAAATCTGTTGCCCAATGTATAAAACTATACACCGGGCAGGCACTAGGACCCCTAGATCACGATAACAGGAATTTCCTATACTCAGTGCCATCGAGGGGCATGAACCACCTCCGCCCGGTATATAGTTTTATGAAAGAAGCCTTAAGCATCATTTCCCACTGAAGAACAGATGTCTGTGAATGTTTTTTAAATGTCACTTGATTTGGCGAATGTGCAGCTGAATCTTCTGGACAAATGTTTTATAAATGCAATCAATGATTGACTAGTGAATATGCAGCCAGTATCACATTCACCACTTTATCAAACTGCCTCTTTATGTTAAAATGCACTCTCTAAATCAGTGGTTCTCAACTCATGGGTCGCGACCCAAAAGTGGGTCGCGACACCCTCTGCAGTGGGTCGCGGCGTCATGTCTGCATAGACCGGCCCATCTGCATTAGAGAGTGTAACTGGCTGTCCAACTACAGCATTACAGCTGAACTCCAGGTATAAATATATATACAGTATGTACATACATGTATAGTTACATTTGTCCAGCTTGGCCCAATGTAAGTATGCATTGTCTATCCCTGGTTGGCCCACGGGGATCCTGTAAAGCACTGTAGTAGCCGAGGTACTACAGTGCTTTACAGCAATCTTCCAGGTCCTATACTATGCTATGCTGAGCAACTTCCCCTTTGCTGTGAAAACACAGGGGGGTCACGCATTCGGCACAGTGGACATTCAGCAAATGAATAGTATCTTCAGCAATGAACAATGAATACTAGGCATTCTCTGATTGGAAAACGGGTGATGACATCACATGACGATGATCCCCGTGGTCCTAGCAGGGATAAAATATGAATACTTACATTGGGCCAAGCTGCACCAATGTCAGTATATATACATATTTATACCTGGAGTTTTGTATTAGGGAAAAGTAATGATACTGCTCATAGTTACCAGTCAGAGAGAGAGTGCATGTGCTGCAAAAGCAAAGCACAGCAGAATGCCACTTGTATGGGGCAGGCTAATTCAGTTATTCAAGTTGTTGAGCAGTAGTGCTCTAGTGACACTGAAGTAGAACGGTGCACAACAGTTCCTAATACAGTTACATTTACAGACTAGGCTATTCAGCATTATCCCAGGAGTTATGTCCTCAGCACCGTGTGGAACTGTCAAGTTTGGTAAAACAATACCCATTAGCAATCTACAATTAAGACAGGACCACAGTCATATAAATATTGTACGGAGATGGATATGGGTCTTTGTAGATGTTTTTCTGGATGAAGGGCTTTTATCAAGGATGTCTTCTGTTCTTCAGGCTTGTATTCCCTTTAAGAGCAGGGATTGCACCCAGAATCAGGAGCACTGATGAGCTTGTTGCCTCCTGAGAGCCTTTCCAGCTACAAACTCCATCCCAATAGAAACAATGAAACAAAAAAAATCAACAGTCTCCCCATGCTATTTTTGAACTCACCATACCAACGGGATACATTCATGGGGTTATGATGAACGGTAAAAACTGTTTCTTGCCACTCCTGTAGGGCTCCATTTCAGAACAAATCATAAGCACAAATAGAGCCTTTATTTATTATCTATTTAGTATTGATTTCTACAGCTAGATATTCTGAATGGAAGCGTGACAGTAATCACTAGTGAAAAAATAAAATAAAATAAAAATCCTTTTGCAGTGGCTACCCCCACAATGAAAGAGTTAAGTGCTTGTTGTTTTTTATTATTAATTCTGCACTGTCAGCATATAGCGGGCAATATTGCAGGGGGGGGGGGCGTGGTGGGGGGCCCAAGAAAATGTTTGCCCGGGGTCCAATCAATATTAAAGACGGCCCTGGCCAAAAGTGTATAAAATCAAGCACCTAGACATGCAGACTGCTACTACAAACATTTATGAAAGAATGGGTCGCTCTCATGAGCACAGTGAATACAAGCGCGGTACTGTGATATGTTGTACACCTATGCAATAAGTCCATCTGTGACATTTTCTTGCTGCTAAATATTCTAGAGTCAACTGTTAGTGGTATTATAACAAAGTGGAAGCAACTGGGAACAACAGCAACTCAGCCATGAAGTGGTAGGCCACGTAAAATGACAGAGCGGGGTCATCGCATGCTAAGGCGCACAGTGCGTAGAGGTCGCCAACTGTCTGCAGAATCAATAGCTACAGACATCCAAACTTCTTGTGGCCCTGCTCATGAAAACTACAATCTAGTTTATGTCTAGTAGACTTTTACTTACTTGATCGCCGCTCCTGCAGGTTCCAAGACCAGCACCCATTGCCTATTCCCCACTATGCTCCATCAGAGGGAGGCCCACTGACGTTACCATGTACAATGTAGGGCTCATAGCCCTGCATTGTATGCGAGGACACCGAGGGACAGCCCACAAGTCAGAACGTAGGAGGGACAAGAAGAGCGCTGACTGTAGGGGGAATGGGGGATCAGGTAAGTAAAAGTCCTTTATACAAGTACTTTAAACATAAACTAGCAGTTATTACTTGCAGAGTGGAGGTAGCCCCCCTGCAAGGGGAGTAATTTTGTTTTTCTGGAGATTAGTCCCTGAAACAGATGTGTGGATTGGGCAAGTGGCTTATTGGAGAGAAGTATAAATGTAACATTTGAAATGATTGTGTTCCTACCTAGTCCTCAGTAAAGCGATCATAATTGAATAACTTTGATAATATTGACCATGGTAAAAGAGCAACTTAAAAGATAGGTTGCTGCAAGGCTGCCAGGAATAATAATAATTAATAATAATATCAGGTTTCCAGATTTTTAGAAGTGGAGTTTGATGAAGCTCTGGGTGGTAACGTTCTGAAAAAAAAGAGAGATTTTGTAGGTTGATGGGCTAAATAAATCCATTGTTCCAATTGCCTTGGTTTTATGTCATTTTTGTACTTGTATGATTAAGCAGATTTGATATAAAGTATTAATAAATAAAGAACAAATCTTTGCCTTACCTCTTGAATGAAGAGTGATGCTGCCCAGAATTCAGGTTGGTTTACCTGTAGATTGATCTGTATGTTTGTGTTGGGTACAGGTTAAAATAGCAGATATTGCAAAGTGTGCCACAAAGGATTATTGGCTTGTCACAGCTTTTAGCCTCTGATTACTGATTCTCAAGCTTGTTAGTAGAATGATAAAAGCAAACCATTATATGTTTTCCTCTCATGGTAGGGGAACATGGGGGATAGATTGATGTCCTGGAAGAAACATATTCCAAATCTCATAGCAAGCCAAAGAACAGAATGTACTGTTGCTTTGTCATCATAATGGATAGAGATTAGTCATCATATAATTATTATTACTGCAAAAAGCGATGATAATAGCATAGCAAGTGTCATAAGTTCCATAAACAAGGGCAACTATTCAGTCTTCAATTCCTTTTAATGAAATCAGTAAAAGAAGGAGCAAGATTGGTTCATGTGGGTAACAGCATTCTGCACACCACACTTCACCTAAAACTTTGCCATCGTATGTGTTTTAGCTTTCTCCACCTTTCTTCATTATATGATAAATCATTACAGGAAAACCAGTTAGATTTTGAGGGTCTCATATGTAAAACCAAAATACTCAGAGGCAGGGACGTGCGGTCAGGGGAGGCAGGTGGGGCTGAGACTCACCTAGTATTATGGAGGAAAAAGCTGTCGGCTTCAAGTCTGAAGTTGACAGCTTTTTCCTACATTCAGATCAGGTTCAAGCAGGTTATACAGAAGGGACAGCCTCCCAGCTGTGTAACCTGTTATGGACGGAGCACAGCCTGTTAACCTCCCTGGCGGTATGATTATGTCAGTCATTTTGTACCAAAAGCGGTACATTGTTTTGCATGGAAATTTGGTGTTATCTGTTGTAGGCCTGTAATTCTTAGTAAATCTTAGGAAATACTGAGGACATCGATCTCGATGCCTCACCAGTGATGAGCAGGTGAGGGACAGGGAGTCTCCCCCCTGTGTACTCCCTTCCTCCTCCCTCCCTCACACTAGCTTGGTGACCAGGTTGAGGGGGGGGCTTTGGTGTGCTGGGGGCGGGACTGGGGAATGCCTCACCCAGCATGGAAGGTACCGCACGTCACTGCTTAGAGGGATGACACATAACAGACAAGTTGCGTATTACAAATAAAGTAGGGACAAGTATTGCTTTGGCCTTATTATCAACCTGTTAATATAGGCCTTCTATGATCTGTGATAGAAGAGAACACAAATCATTTTTTTCACCATCTTGAAGGCCCTCAGTGTAACCCTGGAGGGCTGCCATTAGCTCACCACCGTAGCAAAAAATAGCTTCCAATGAATGAAAACACAGACATCAGTCCAAGGAAAGACAACCAAAAACAATGAGAAGACGCATCATTCAATGCCACAAAATGTTCCCGAACTCAATGACAATAATTCAACAAAACCTGTTAGCAATGATCCCATTCATTTGTATTTATTCCCTGCATTGAATAATAAAGATTATAAACAATATTTAGACTGATCAATCAAATGATTGTTAAACACTGATAATGCCTTTAAAATGTGTTTATTGTTTGACCTTTGGTGGATGTTGGCCACTGTTTTATTGGGATTGTGGCCATTCTACTATATCGAGCGTGATTTCCCAGTTGGGGTATAAGTCCTACCAAATAATAAAAGACTGTAGTCCAAGAGGCATAAAAAAAAAACAAATAACACTTACACTAGGAAATGTCTGTAACAGAGAAGAGATGAGCATGAAATATACAAATCTCAATAAAACAGGAAGGTGCTAGTGTTCTAGAAATGTATTTTAAAAAAAATGTTTTGTCATGGTAGTGAGGCACTCACAGTGCATACAAATAGGAGCATTAACACAGAAGGGTATGGTGTAGCACCGTCCATAAGTCTTGAGTTGTCATGCAGTATTAAGAAAGAGTACCAAGCCTGTGACCAATCAGAGGGCTGAAACTGTAAAACCCAGTGACATCATAATGCTGCTAAAAGTCAGCTGTTATTAAAATAATGGGAGTTTTTGCTGCCCTCAAACACATAATAAATCTCTGGACATAAAAAAAGGAATGTGAACAAGCCCAGGGCAGTAAATGGACATAAGACCTCCAGGCAAATGTATAATGTGACCTCAGAATGTAATCGAAGCTTCAGAGCAGGAAACAGAAGATATGGCCTGATGGTTAATGAGGCCAGTGAGGCATTGGTCTTCGCAGTGGTGTGGCCACACTGCTCCAGTAGGTTTACTATGTATACATTTCATAGAGCACTGTCAGTGCATTCGGAAAATACATTACATAAACTTGTAAATTTTTTTTATTTATTTTTTGCACCTGAAGTGCATAAAGGCAACTTGTTTGGTGATTTCAGCCTGACCTAAATGCGCTGGAGAACTCAAGCCTCACACATGGGCGCACTCTTCAATTCTTCAATAGTAATACCGAATGGCCTTCCATTTTAAGTGGTTTCACCTTAAAGGAGAACAAAAGTTTAATATATTGCAGCTAATCAATCCTTAGACGTGGTGGCTGCAGGAGCTGTGTATTTTTCAGGCAAAATACATGTTTTGCAATTGCAAGTACAAAAAAATACCTGTTGATCCTGCCAGAAATTCAGAGCCTTGTGTACTGAACTCACATCACGATGTCGCCCTGATGAAGGGACCCTGCACGGCCCCGAAACGTTGGATTTTTGACGCATGTGACAGATCAATAAAAGTACTATCTTTTTTGCACATTACAAGTGTGTGCTGGTGACTACTATCTTTACTTGTGTACTGAACTGACATCTCAAACAATTTTATTAGCCTTCCAGCTATTTTCTGTGAAGTACAGAACACCTCCTCTTCATTTAATGGAGATCTGCAGAGGGAATTGTGTTTGTCCAAACCAGGAGAGCTGCCGAGGGTGACAACGATGCTCTTCATTGGTGCA
Source organism: Nanorana parkeri (assembly GCF_000935625.1). Lineage (NCBI taxonomy): Eukaryota > Metazoa > Chordata > Amphibia > Anura > Dicroglossidae > Nanorana > Nanorana parkeri. The sequence continues at coordinate 176,845 of NW_017307988.1, forward strand.
GAACAGTGAGTGAGTGTAGTCACCCTAGGCCAGGTTCACCATGTGAAAATTAAGAAAACAAAGCCTGAAAAGGGAAACTAATGCAGCCACCACATCAAAGAACCCATAAGCGGGTATATTTTTTTGTTTATGGGTTAGAATATGCTTTGAAAGGGTTTTCAATTAATTTAACATCTGCCACAAGGCTAGGAAGAGCCTGGGGCTACCAGCTCCTGTGGCTGTACTAAGAGGGGTGCCTCCAAGCAATCCACGTATTTGAGAAAATTTGAAATAACACAGTGAATGGAGGTCATCTGAAGCCAACCTATCCAAAGGAGAATATGTGGAGGCCTCTGATGAATATAAGACTTGTCATCACACTACCCCGTAGCACAATAATCTAGCATGCAGGCCCAGATTACTCAAAATTACGCTCCTGGTTCAAAGAGCCAGCATGTAAAATTCTGGGTGTCCCTTGCTTCTCTAGGTAGTAAAAAAGTTCCAGATCCTTGGAAGCCTCCTTCTCCTGGTTTACATTATTAGCTAAAAAAATAGCTATATTTTATCATGAGAAGACATCCTTGTGACTGGTACCTCAATGGCCACAGAAAGCAGTCCAGTTCCTAGGACAGCTGAAGAGTTACAGGTGCATATATCAATTCTTAAGCCCATAGAGGAAATGTCTTAGCAAGAGACCAGCATAAAACCCTTTTAATTTTAGGAACCCTGGCAACAACTGTCCTATGCAAACTCTCAACTGTTCTCCATCAACAGTACTGTGGAGTGCATTTTGGATTTTTTAATTGCTTTCATGGCGTCCTTTTCACTTATAACAGGATTATTCCACTGCAAAAGTGACCTCCATAAACCCGGGTCTTACCAGAAAAGGACATATTCTTTGTTCCTCCAAAAGGATCTTGAAGCACCATCCAAATCCCAATAAATCACTTCTTTTAATGGCTTTCAACTATAGTATGTATTTTGACCCATTTTTTGACCCATGACCTTAAAAAGACATGTATAGGGTTGAGACATTCCTGTTTTAAAGTAATTGCAAGTGGTTCTTATAAATGCATTTATTGACATTTGGATGTTGCTGCTACTATTCCTTTTTATTTCTAATTGTTCCCCCTCCCATGATGTGCTGCCCATTGTGATACTCAATGCTTTATAAGGCTGTTTTGTAAAGTCATCTAGGTCAGAGCAAGTTTTAGTTGCACAAAATGGCTAAATAGTCAAAGTGTTGTTCAGATTTTCTAATTGTCCACACCATAACGCCTGCACTTGAAGGATCACTCTTACAGTGATGAGTCCTCTTCCAAAATCTTTGTCCAGAAAAATGAATCTGACCATAAACCAGTATATCTGGTGTGTGAATGTTCTCTAGTTCTCCAGATTCCAGTTCAGTGTACAGTCTCCTCTGAGTTCATTACAAGGGGTAGGACAGGTGTATTGTTTAGAGGCGAATCTTGCTGAGCCCTTGAAGTTAGGGGCACATCTTCTGAACATGAATCCCCACAATCTGTAGTGAAAGGTGAGCCAGTGACAGTCTGATTGTCCTGAGAGTCCCCACTCCTGGGGATGCCATTGGCAAGGTGTGGGGTCTTTGTGGCCATGATGTTTAATGTGTGTTCTATACTGATGGCCACCAATGGCTGATTGCTCCAGTCTTGGCTCTCGCTTTCAGTTGCCACTGGCTGTGTGTGTGGGTTAGATGTTGGAGTCAAACACTTAGTGGGACCTTTGTCATGATCCAAACTAATTTCTTCTTCCTCTTCTGAGTCCAGCCCAGCACAGTTTCCGCTACGCTCGGACACAGAGAAGTCAGAGTGTACAATGACATCTGCCTCCACTTGATTCTGAGATGGATTTCGGTGATTTCTTCCAACGTCCACCTAATGAGATGTAAATAACAATTATTAATCAGAACAAAACAATATTCTTATTTTGGCATTTGAAAGCTAGTAATGTCCTAGTTAAAGGTTCTGCCTTACACAAATGAATATGTTATAGTGACTTCTTATAGGGGCGCCAATGATCAGACCTCATACTGGAGTTCCGGGTAATAGCACATACCACAATAAAGCCCCATTTCTCCTATTGTGCAATAAAATAAAATGGAACAATCCACCACGAAGAGTAAGACACCCCTGGCAATAGCCATGGCAGCTGAGCTGACCTTAGGCTCAGGTATATTGATGTCATCTCCAGAGACCTGGAAAGATGATAAATCATTGGAAGAAATTTAACTTGCTGATGTCTACCTGAAACTTAAATTTTTGGTGGGCTGGTCAATTAAAGTGTATTTATCTTTACTTCCTGCTTCATAGACAAAAAAAAAAAAGTGAGGGAATTCTCCTCTTAGATAGATGGCACCGCAACAAGCGTCCCCATTTGGAAGATTTCCCTTTTATTTCTGTTCTGGTGACAACATAAAATTATGGGATTTTTCTCTGTCAGTCCTGGTAACAATGGTTACTAGCACAAATAGGTTTAATCTCCCCAGCGGGGACTCAGACATTAAAGGAGATCTATGGGGTTAGGGCTTTTCCCCATAGTTCTCCTAAGGGTAATGGGAGGACACAAACTAGCGTCCTCCCGTCACCCAAAGCTGTAGCTCACGGTATACTGAGACGCCGCAGCTGGAACGGATCTCAACAATGCTGTCTGGATCCACCCAGCTGCGTGAGTGACAGCTGGCTCTGCCTATCTAGAGGCAGAGTCAGCTGTACCCACCCCCTCCCCCGTCCATTTCGCCAGTCAGCGCTGGAGGATTGGACAGGGGAGGGGTGGGGGAATCCCTGCAGGGAGGCGTGAGTGACAGTCACAGCTCTCTGCAGGGATAGATCGAGAAGTGAGCAAGCAGCGGTATGTGTTCGCTCACTTCCCGATCTACTGAGCCAACCTGTGACAGTTTCATTGTCACAGGTCGGCTCAGATTATGAGGCTGAGTGAAAATCCCTCGCCTTATAATTCTCCTTTAATACAAACTTGGTAGGGTTGCTAACCCTTTCCCACTCTTTCCAAAACTAAAAAAAAGGTTTGGCTTTAGATACACTTTAAATGTGGGGCACGGTACGGAGAGGAACAGGTTAATAAATAGCACAATATCCTCAATGACTGGCCAATTAAAAGTAAAATAGTGTATGATGAGAAACACATTACCGCACATTAAATCCTCATCACAGTTTACCTTATGACTTTCATAGGATATATCATGTAGGATCATCCGTATGCCTCCGGTGGTTAAGTGGTTTGCAGAACCATTGGCAGCATTAGCGAGCTCACCGGGTATAGTTTCTGCATAGCTAGTGATGTGATTTGCCCAGTTCTGGGTGATTGACCCATTCCATGAAGTCTGTATGACAAAGAATATGGAATTGTAAGAAACAAGAGATACAAAAAAAGAAACAGGTCTAATGATCACTTTCTAGTTTGTTAGGCAAATAAACCAACTGTATTCATGTACCAGTGATGTAAAAGATGAATCCTAAACTAAAGAGTTTATAGTGGTTTTAAAAAAAAGATACAAAATCCCAAGAAATTACAAAATCATTAATTAGCAAACTAAGGGTCTCCACACCCACTGCAGCCCCGTGGTTCAGTAGAGTCGCAATTTCACATCTTCAACCTCACATCACATCTTCATCTCACTTTCTGTTAAAACGCGGTATTGCAGTTTGACTCATATATACCAATAAATGTGTGGTATATGAGAATCCCTTTTTCTTAACAGCGGAGCTCCAAACAAAACAACTGCTAGTGAATTCAGAAATACCTGATGAATACAAGCAATGCCAACATTTGTTGCACATGTGATGAGAGTACCAAGTGACTCCCTTACATACCATGTGAGAAATTTCCCCTATCGCTAGCCTCTTTCTGAAATGCGAATTGTCTGGCTGTGTTTGGTTTCAATAATTCTATGACACAGACCAAAAATATGCATACAGCAAAGGAAAGCTGAACTAATCTTGTTACAGGTATGCTCTAAAGCTCTAAACCTGTCAGCCATTTTAAGCTTTTAAAAGGCCTGCCTTAGAGAAAACACCACAAGCTGCCTGTAATTTTTTGTAGTAGCCAGAAAGCCCTCCCCTGTGTGCCTCTTTGTTTCACCTTGTTCTGATTTCTATGACTTCTGGCTTGTCTTAAGGTAATATTATTCATTAATTGTGTCTGCAGGATGTTTAGTTTTAAATGTTTAAATTAACTGACGTTTATTTAAAGCTTTACATGAACGCAAGCATGTAAAGATAACATACCCTCCTAACAGCAGTGCCCTTCTAGACTGATATAACATTGAAGTGATACACTTGAAAATGCATTCAAGAGCCCTAACTATTAACAAAAATGAATCTTATTTGTGTATCTCTCGGCTGTACATCCTCAAATCATCTCTGAATTGGTCCCGACACTGTTCTTCCTTCAGGAGGGTAGCTACTTTTGGTCCCCATGGTCTCTGTGTGCGTTGTAAAGTAGCCAGCGCTCCAAGCTCACTCCCGTGATGGACTACAATGTCATGTTTAGGGCCCATTCACACCAATTGCAGTGCGTTTCAGAGCGGTAGCTACTGGAACACACAGCAATCGCACATTAAACTCCCTCCTTCGTTCTGGGTGGGAGGGGGCATGGCGGTGCATTGACGTCAATGGCACCTCAGCCATGCCCCCAATTCGCAGTGCTATCGGATGTGTGGAAAAACATTGCCTGCGTTCCGGTCCAGTTCAAACGCAAAAAATAGAGGTCCAGCTCTGGACCAGAACGCAGGCAATGTTTTGCCACGCATCCGATCGCACTGCGGGTGGGGGGGGGATTGGCTGCAGTGCTGTTGACTTCACTGCACCACCATGCCCCCTCCCATTGCAGAACGAAGGGGGGAGTTTAGTGTGCGATAGCTGTGCGTTCCAGCAACTACCGCTCTGGAATGCACCGCAATTGGTGTGAATGGGCCCTAAGTTAGCTCATTTGTATTGATAGTGTAGTCCATCTGGCATTCATTGTAAGGATCCTCCAAGAAATCGGAAGATTTTCGGATTTTCTCAACCCGACAGCTAGATTCATGAGCCACCAGGCCAGAGAACCTGATCCTTGGTGATAGGCGAGTCGTTTTTTCCAGAGACTCAACTGATTTAACACAATGACCGGATGTTGAGTTGTAAGAGAGTGGAACTGGGCAATTGGCACTGCCTCAAAGGAGGAAAAGTGTCAAAACACAGAGCCCACTGCCTGAGGCTCACATTCCAGGAAGGCCCCAAAATCATTTAGTTCAGCGTGATCCCAAGCTGTTGTTGCAGATACACTAATCCGGATAGAATAGCTGTATATAGAGACTAGTTTAAGCAGCGTGTAGTGAAGTCTTGGTTGAAGAAAAAAGAATCTTGAAGAAAAAAAATTGCTAGTAAAAATGTTTAAACTTTTTTGAGCAGTGAAAAGATGCCCATCCTCCTAGGACACTAGCCAAAAACTGAGGAATGCTGTTTTTTTATTTTTTTTATTTTTGCCAGTGTCGAAATCCTACTGCTGGCAGCAGCATTACCCATATGTCTATGCATTACTACATGCATGATGTGCCCCTCAATGAAGGAAAAAAACAGTATTGCTGCCAGTTGTCCTATAGACTCTAACATTTCACACACCTTCATTTTTAACTGGTTCTTCTCCTCTATTTGGGGGTTAGAGACGAGACCTCCTATAAGTTCAGTGACCTCTGGGATTGGAAGAGAGGGGGTATCTTCTTGTCGAGGAGGCATCAAGGTCTCCAGCTCATGCGAGTCCTGGCAGCGGCTTTGGGAACAGGACCCCTGTCTAGCCCTCTGATAGGAAGAGGGACCTCTGCTAGTCCGGGGCCCCAGTTCAGATCCTGAATCCCTAGAAAAGAAAAAATGTCTATCAAATGGGAAGAGAATAAGACTGCAATATGTTAGTGAATGGGAAAACATAATGCAAAACAATCCTCCTTCATACACTAAATATATTTGTTTTCTCATGTTTTATGACCCAGTTAATCCTTTGTAGACCTTGGGACCTTCAAAACGTAATATGGCTTAGATTTGTTTATACCATTTGTTGGTCATACTTTTCTCATCTAGAGCAGGTCTTTGTCTCTCTATCCATTGACGTAATTATGGCAGTCTTAATAATGCATGCATGTAATTATTTCAAATAAGGAAATAATAGATATATTGCCTTGATTATCTTTATAGTATTAATATCATTGACAAAATATATTGAGAATTTTATTCCCCTTCTTCCAGTTTTAAAACCATATGCATTTAGTTGACTGCAATTTAAAGAAAAGTGTTTTTTTATCTATTTATTTTTTTAAATTTTCATTATTTTACAATAGTACTAGTGTCATAAATCGGGAAAGAATATGTTATCAGTTATTTATTTACAGCATCTGTTATATAATTCTAAACAGGACTGACAATTAGTAAATTATCTTTGAAGACCCCATGTGCAATACTGTAACTGTAGTATGTGTATGTTTTTCAAATAGGAGATACAGAAAAACTATTCATAAGACATCAAAGTCAGGCTAAAAGTGTAGCTGATGGTTGAAAAATGTTTTGCTAATTCCCCATTGGTCAATATTATCAGTGCAGAGGCTAATTTCTGCCTTGTAACATACCCATGTGCTCTGGTTCTTAGAGGACAGGTTAATATCTCGGCGGGTACTTTGGTAAGGCAGGCTAGAAAAGATTTGCCATGAGCCATCACTTCCTACTACTTCGGTCTGCATCAGATAGAAGGCCCATTTACACTGTTGCAGTGTGCTTATAACCCATTCACACCAACCACTTCAATCTTAATGGCATTCCAATCCACCTGCATTGCAATGGATGACAAATAACTACCATGGGTTGTGGTAAGCTGCATTATAAAACATGATGCAGGTCCAATTTTCAAATGAATGGGCTGCCTTAACGCAACACACTATAACTGTGTATTAATGCAATGAACCAGTATACTGTATATGGGCCCTAAAAATCTCTTTTTTTTAGTTCTTTCCTACAAACTATATGATCTATTAAAAGTATCATGTGTCCATTGTCACAGAGCACAGGTATTTGTTTAGCTGCCTGACTCACCCAACCAAAAATCACCTATGATACTTTGCAGTTTTCTGACAGCAATCATTGTTTTCTATAAATCACTAAGAAGTTTTACAGCGCTAATAGGAAGCTGAGATTAAACTTGCATTGTTGTGCAATGCCACAGTGTGCATAATTAATCACAGTTCAAACATCTGTTTCAGGAAGGTTGGAGGTTCTAACAAATGATCCTGGGATTGTGCACTTCCATCCAACTACAAATCACCTGTGTAATTTCAGATTTACAACTTATTTCCTGCAATGGCCATTTGTTCTTTGATAAACTGACATGAACTGTACCCGCTTATACAAATTCATCTGCTACAATGTAGTGCAGGCCCTCCTGAATGGATATCAATTGAATGGATCATTTAAGTAGACAACAGAGTTGAATGTCAGTGCAAAAAAAAATGTAATACATGTACATCTCCCCATGTTTTTTCCCTTTACAAATGCTGAAGGTACAGAAAAATACCCGTTGCTCTGTCAGAAATAAAGTGAGTATAACTTGCTATTTGGATTGACAACATCCCTGCACTGCACTGAAATTCCCAGCAGCATTCTCAACCATGCCTGCCGGACTACAAACTATGCCTATCCGCCCCCCTCTGTCTCACTCCACATGCACACATTAATTTCCTTCCTAGCAAAATAATGCTACTGCCTCGATTCCCAAGACCCTGCCCATACACTGCCTATGGGCACAGGGCTAACTGATGGTTTTAAAATGTTTAGCCAATTTTCTGTTCTTCAATATTATCAGTGCAGAGCTAATGTCTACCTTGTAAAATATCCCTGAGCTCTGGTTCCTAGAGGATAGGTAAAAATCTCAGCAGGTACCGATACGTTTGTAAGGTGGACTAGAAGAGGTTCTAAGCTGCTCTCATCTCCCTCTACTCTTGTCTGCATTATCTAATGTATACTGTTGCACTGTGGTAATGGCCCATTCACACCATTGCCATCAATCTCTCTGTCCCACTCCACATGCATTAATTCCCAGCCAAACAATGCTACTCCCTTGATTCCCAAGAACCTGCCCACACACTGTGTGTAGGCAAAGGGCTTTTGGTACATGTAATTTAGGGGCATAACTATGTTAATAGGAACAGGCCTTCCTGTAACTACCCCTTCAATTTTACAAACCCAATAAGGATACGAAGGGGAGTAATACAAGCTTTTCTGAAAAAAAAAGTCTGAAGATATTGGCTGGTGGGGAAGGGGAGGCGTGGGAGTGAACTTAGGCAATGCCTGGACATACACTAACAAGATTGCACAGAGATTTTACCATCCAGCTATAATGTGCACAGCCAGTTTGAATTATGCTTTATTTGAGGATTTGTATTGCCATGATTATCTTACCTCTGTTTGCCTTGTTGGAAACTTGCACACATGCATAGTAAGAGGCACAGGAGACACAAGCAGACCCCGACAATGATTCCTGTCACAGAATTCATATCCAGGACATCTGAAGAGAAAACATGAGAGAAAACACTTCAGCTACATCCTCCAGAAAAAATAATGATCATGTTCAGGTCTATAGACTACTGAATGTCAATGTCCAGAGCTCACTATGGCACTGTGGAAAGTCATCTATAAATATAACAATATATTTCTGACAATTATTTCTAAGTTTAGATTTGAGCACAGCTTCCCTTTATGTATCTAAAATCATACATTTGCTACAAATACGTAGCTTAGAAATATGTTTCAATAATGGAAGTAGTGCTTCTGGCTTCAAGGATGTTGGCAAATGGTCCCAGATGTGCAGACTGCTCTAGAATCACTACATTCAATACGTTATCATTTGTGCCAGCTATTTTAGTTAAACATACTCCAGGAGCTGCCTTATCTTGCCTCCTTCTGAAAATGCTAGTTGTCTGGCTGTTATTCTGACTCATTGACTTTAATAGTTTCAGAGTTACCAACCTGAAACAAGTATGCAGATTGGTAAAGTTGAGGATTATTATTATCATCATACAGGATTTATATAGCGCCAACAGTTTGCGCAGTGCTTTACAGTATAAGGAAGACATTACAATTACAATACAATTCAAGACAAGATGGAAACGAGAGCCCTGCCCCTGAGGGCTTACAATCTAAAAAGGAGGGGCAAGTGATACATGAGGAGGTAGCTGTGTGGGGATGAATTGTATGAGAACGTGATGGTTGAGTGGTTAGTTTGAGGTGGGATAGGCTTCCCTGAAGATATGAGTCTTAAGTGATCGCCTAAAGGCAGTCCGAGTGGGAGATAGTCAGACAGGTTGGGGTAAAGAGTTCCAGAGGATGGGAGAGACTCTAGAGAAGTCCTGGAGGCGAGCATGGGAGGAATTGTCGAGGGAGCTGGAAAGCAGGATTTCTTTGGAAGAGCGGAGGGGATGGTTAGGGTGATACTTTGAGACAAGGTTGGAGATATAGCCGGGGCCAGAGTTGTGGATGGCTTTGTAAGTGGTTGTTAATATTTGTTAATATTTTGAATGTTATCCTTTGGGCTATTGGAAGCCAGTGGAGGGATTGGCAGAGGGGGGTTGCAGACACTGAGTGGTTGTTTAGGTGGATGAGTCTACCAGCAGCATTCATGATAGACTGAAGGGGGGATAGTCTGTGTAGTGGAAGGCCAATGAGGAGGGAGTTGCAATAGTCAAGACGAGAGATAACAAGCGATTGATGAGTAATTTTGCGGTTTCATTGGTGAGGAAGGGGCGTATTTTGTTACGAAGGTGAAGGTGGCAGGATTTGGATAGTGATTGAATATGGGGAAGAAAGGTGAGGTCTGAGTCAAGGATGACACCTAGGACCTTGGCATGGGGGGAGGGGTGGATAGTTGTGTTATCAATCTCAAGGGAAAAGTTGGGTGAAGGTGCACAAGGGGGAGGAAATATCATGAGCTCAGTTTTCGAAAGGTTGAGTTTTAAGAAATGTTGTGACATCCAGACTGATATTAGTGACTCCAATGGTCTGATTTATCAAAGTTATGGTCAAATTACCTTAACTTGGAAACATTTTAAGCCATGATGCACATGCCCAACATCACACACGGCAAGGAAAAAGCCAATAGTAATTGTCGGTTAGAACTTTCTAATGTAATCATTTGTGAATGAGAATGTTGTGAGGAGTAAGGGAGCTCCAGAGGGAATGCATCACCAATAAGGCAAAACATCAGGCATACACATGAATGGTATAAATGCATATATCTTTACTATTTTACAATAGTATGGTACAAATCTTCTGATCTGCATACATTTTCCTCACCGCACAGCCAGACAGGTGACACATGTAATTCATGATTAGGCAATTCATCTTCCTGGTTCAGCAATGTAACTTCCTATGTCACCTCTGCACCTCCAGTCTGCTTGTTGGACAGTGAACCAGGATCATCACCTCTGTGCAGTGAGCAGCGACCCAGGAATGCTAAATCAAGCAGTAGTAGAATGATCTTAGTGATAAGTAGAGATAAGCCTGGGTTTGGTGTGAACACAGTTCTCCTGAGTTTGCCCAAAACTCTGACCTCCAGTACCCTCCTCCCTCCCTAATCAGTATTGGCTGTTGCGTTGGGGGGCATCTCATGCCCCTTTGTGAATTATAGCTGTGGGGCAGGGAATGCACCACTTAGCAACTGATTGGGTCGGGACATGGGGGTGGCAGTCAGAGCTTTGAGTGGGCTTTGCCGAACTCAAGTGATCGAGGTTTGCACCAAGCCGAGCATCATCTCTAGTGACATGTAGTGATGAACAAAGGCTAGGTGTGAACACAGTTGGCATGGGTTTGCCCAAGCCCACACAAAACTATGATTGACACATCCCCTCCTACATCACAAATCAGTTGTGGCCGGGACATTCCCCACTACAGCTACATGTCACACAGGGGCAGGGAATCCCTCTGCCACAACTGATTGAACATCGGGGGGTGGCATTTACGGTTTTGAGCAGGCTTGGGCAAGCTCAATAATGGCTGGAAAAAAACAAATGTTGTGTCAAATACATCTGTAAACATATATATATATAAATAAGAGATGTCCTCCTTTTTAGCTTTTTCTTAGGAGCAGTATTATACACAGAACTCTACAGGTAGCTTTGAGGAATAGATGCTATGAGCTCATAAGGGACAGACAGAGGGACAGTGTTTTAAAAGTTAATTAACATACAGTGGTGGGCATTTACCAATCTGGTTGGCATCATCAGCGTCTTTTAAATTGTTGTATCCCCGAGTTCTAGTGCATAGTGCAAGGAAAATTGCCTCAAAACTGTTGCAATCCCGGAGGACAACTGAATAGCCCCAAAGTGCTTAGCTGACTAAAGGGTATGAAGTTGAAATACACTGAGTGGCCAGATTATTATGACCACCTGACGTTTGTAGGCAACTTAGCTATAATTTTGCGCTGAAGTTGCTAGAGGGTCAGACCATTATAAATAGGCAGGTAAATAAATAAAGCAGGTTGTTTACCACGATAGTAGAAGTGATTTTTTTCTGAAGATATGGGTAAACAACAGCGCTCGGAGCCATGGAGCGAGTATCAGCAAAAATCTGGGTCGGAACGTGCAAATTGTGGCCGTCAGCGACTAGTCAATGTTGGGGCAGAACGGAGAGTGGCAAGACTGGTACAAGACAACAGAAGGGCAACAGTGCAGTGTCAGATTCCTCGCATCACCTTTCAACATCTCGTGGAGTCACGAGGCGGCCCAACGAAGTCATCTCGTGGAGTCATCTCGTGGCCCAACGAAGTACTGATGGGGGTGGTCATAATAATCTGGCCACTCAGTGTATGTTTGTGCTACTTTAAGAAGTGTTTATGATGACTTCTAGAACGTGTGACGGTTTGGAGGTCTATTAATGTAGAAAATTCTGGACGCTATTACTGCACAGTCGAGAAATTATGCGAATTAGCGAAAAACATGTGCAGTGAGTCGCAAACATGAATATGTCGCAAGTACACTTAAAAAATACACATAATAGAGATGAGAATTTTTGGTTAGTTAGCAGGATGTTTTGATCTTGTTTACAAGTGATAATGAAGTCTGCCAGCACAGTACAGACAGAGTTAATTATTTGAAACAAAACTTCCCCCCACCTTCCGGACAGTGAGAACTAAGCAGACTTTTTTCAGCCCTGGGGTTTGCAGGAACATCAATGAAATATGTAAGCTGCAATTTTTACTTTTTTGATGCTATGTGAATGGGAACATGTAGCAAATGTAAAGTACAGTAGGTGGTATACCAATTTGGCTACAAAAGTGGAAATACATTAAAAAAGCTGGTTAACAATATGTGACCAGTGATAATCTGGATGGTGTGATGGTGTGAATGACCCCCGAGATGTAGCAAGCCATCATGTGTTTCCACTTGCCAGCAGCAATGGGCAGAGGAAATATCAGTTTTGGGTAGAGGAGGTTTTAAAGAGGCAAAGAGCAGATTTTGTAATACCTGGCAGTCTTGGAGGCAGTGTCTCCACCTCCACCACTTGGGAATAGGGTCCCCAGCCTGATGATGTCTTGGCGCCCATCTTGAAGTAATACTTTGACCCACTTTGTAAATCGTGAACTTCTGTACTGAATACATTACCTGGAACAATAAAGCACACCCACCAGAACAACAAAGCATGAGCTCTCAAAATATACATAAAATGCCATTGTCACCACAACTGGAATAAATTAATAATGACCAATTGCAAAATGCAGTAAGCCAAAGCATACAGTGGAATGAGTCTGGTTGCTAAAAGTTACTGCACTTAAAGCATATGTAAATCTTTAATTGTATATATTGCAGCTTACCAACTCTGTGTTATTGTTATGGTTTTTTTTTTTTATACTTTACTGTTGGGAGCTTTGGGGAATCATAAGGGGTCTAAACAGACCCCAGACATTTCCCTTTTGAAATAGAAAAATAGATTGAGGACACAGAATCCTAAATCTCTTTTTCTGCAGCCCCTGTTATGAATGAACAGGAAGCCTCTATACTGAGTGCTCCTGTCCATTCATAAACTGAGGAGATAGTATTAGTTACTATGTCCACAATTGTGAATGAACAGGAATTGATGTAAAGCACTTCTAATTCATTCATAATTGGGGACAAAGTAACTAGATATCTAAGTTATTTACTCCAAGCTTGCTCCTGTGATGGACTGCAATCTCAAAACAAATGAGTAAACTAAACATGAGATTATAGTCCATCACAGGAGCAAGCTTGGAGCGTTGACTACATTACAACACACAAAGGGACCATGGGGAATAAAAGTAGCCACCCTCCAGAAGGAAGGACAGTGTCAGCACCAATTCAGAGATGATTTGAGGATCTACAGCTGAGTGATACAAAAATTAAAATACATTTTTGTTAATAGTTAAAGTACTTAAATGTATTTTTAAGATTCAACTCCTGAGTTTAGTGTCACTTTAAACAAAAGTATTTTTCTTCTGCCTGTGTTACTGTTAGAGTGATTTCCCCTTACTTTCTGTCCAGAGAATGACCTTTTTACCAGACAGGAACTGAAGGAATCCTAACAGAGCCTCCGATGGCAGGAGCTGTAATTGTTCCACAACTAAAAAAAAAAAAGATTTTGGCTACAGATAGACTTTAACCCTTTTGCTGCCACGGGCAGTGGCCCCGTTTACACAGACTTACGGCGGAACTCTGTTTACATTTGTAAAGCCAGCTATCGGGTTTACAAAAGAAGTGATTCTGGCAGCTCAGCTGCCGCCAGATCGCTTCCACGGCCGGACCCACTCTTTTGGACCGGGAGCAATGCAGATTACATCACTTCCAGTAGCTGTCATTGTTCGGCTATTGAAGCCCAGCAATAAGCTATTGAAGTCCGATCTGCACTTCAATAGCTTACTTAGAGTGTAAAGGTGATACTAGGGGTCCACCCTGCGAGTACGCACATTCACGGAAACATCGGGTGCTCCTACGTACGAAAACAACGATCGCAATACACATGTTGGGTATCGCCATGCACACCAAAGTGAGAGCAATAACTCTTGTGCCAATATTTACGTGTATCCCTAAACTGATGACCTATAGGGGCTTTTAAATTCTCATCTACGATTTTTTAGGGTACTGAATTTTGTCGCGGTTTCATGGACACACTCAATTTTCTAACCTGGGCATGTTGGGTATCTATTTACTCATCATAAGCTCGTCTTTTATATTTTACAAAAAAATGGTATTATATTGTGTTTTGGGGCACTAAAATTAACTTAAGCGCATTTTTAACCAAATCTTCGGGTTTGATAAAGCGTTGCGCTATTATCATGCAACATAAAAAGTTGCAGTTGCCACTATTTTATTCTACAGGGTCTTGACTTTCAGAAAATATATAATGTTTGGGGGGTTTTAAGTAATTTGTAGGCCTAAAATGTGGATTATATCTTGTGTGCAAAAAACGAAAAATAAAAAGGCCTTGGCAGCGAAAGGATTAAAGCGAATGATAAGGAAATGTTGCCAAAATACAAGAGTCATGTGTATTCTTCAATGAATCTTGGTATGCTTTGTATTTCATCCAGATCTGTGTAATCCTGTATGAAACTTGGCCTCTGTGCAGGAGCTTCCGATAATAAAGGCCGGTCACTGCTACTCTCTCTCCTTGTGCAGGGTGACTGGTCTTGTATCTGCCCCCTTCTGTCATTTTCTGCAGGCAGTATGTAGTGGGTGGACCTGCTAGGTGCACCCTACCCTCCCCAGCTCTGCTCTTTGCACAGGCTATGTACTGCACAGTGATGAGGTCACAAGGTAATATCTGGATGGCAGGTTGTGGCTATTGAGTAATATATTTAAATGAACATTTTCATGACCGGAGTTCAGCTTTAAGGTTTCTCCCCCATCCTGGATTGCAGCTCTAGTTAATCTTTCAAATGCTGAAACTTAATGGAAAGTGGCGTCACTGTGGTGGGTTCTTAAAGATTTCTAAATAATAGTGGCCACACATCATTGTCCTCAGATAACCATATGAAAGACAAACTACAGAAAGTATAACATACAATGATCAGAAAATATTCCTTTTTGTTATGTATTACTACCCCTATGCTAGCATTTCCTCACCTTCCTTGGTTAAAAGAGTCCACATTTCATCAGGATGGCTTCTGTTGGCAGTGTACAAGATCAAATACTGCAAGATGATTCCATTGGATTCCAACGGAGGGCGCCAGTGTACCTGGACTGAAGAGTGTGACACAGGCTGGAGCAGTAAGTCCGCTGGAGGGGAGGACGGTCCTAGACAAAAAAAAGGCACATGTTACATTGACTTTTGGCAGCAGCTGAATATAGTTCAAGATCAAAATAACAAAAACAACTACTAGAATAACAGAAAGTTTGTACATTTCATAAATGACATTTCCATATCTGAAAAGTTAATTTACTAAAATAACAACATAAAAATCGTGCAATGAAAATAATGTTTGGTAGTCAGAAACATCAATAGGGGGAAATTTACTAAAATTGGAGTAAAGTAACCAATCAGATTCCATCTTCAGCATGTTCAGTTGAACTTTGAAAATGAAAGATAGAAGCTGATTGGTTGCCATGCACAGCTGCGTTTTAAGGTGTGCAAACTGTCAAGGTTGCCAGTGTGCTTATTTCAGCTCTCAACCCAACTTTAAAGCCCTCAAATCAAATGGCGGGTGCTATAGCTGATCACATGTGCAGCACTATGGCAACTGCAATCCAAATAGAGGCTAAAATGGCACCTTCCTTGGCTGTCAGGGATAGTGTAGTTACCCTTTAACACTGACAGTTTTTTTTAGATTCTTTTTTTCTTTTCTTTTTTTCCTATGTACACCTTTGCAATGCATTACTGCATGTGTGTTACCACATGTTGTATTAGGGCAGACTATGACAACGCAACAGTACACAATATGTGCACTGTTTTGAGCTGCAGTGCATGCACATTGCTCCCTACTTATTAAACCAATAAATACCCCATGCCAATATGAGCTAAAAATTAGGAGAGCTACAAAGCACTCAAAAGTACACCCAAATAAGTGATACTCTACATGACACACAATAGAACAATATACTGCTGAGCTACAATCAAAACAATGTAACTATATATACACAATAATGGTAATACAATGTGTAAAAAAAAATGAAAACAGAGTAAAATCAAACAGTGATACAAAATAAGTATTTGTAACAAATGTAAAGTCCAAAGAGGGATGAAGATTCCAGTGTCTGAAATGATTATAGTGCTCAAGGTAAGGAATAATACATCCCAGGAGACATCGAACGAGCAATCATTGTCAACTGCACAGTGTGGGGGGGTGTCCCACCCGGCAAAGGAATCAGAGTTATGAGAGTTAAGCTAAGGAATTAATAGATCTTGCCTAAGCCACATGTACACAGGTAGAAGTAAGTAACAGGAAACTTGCATTCAGAATGTGCAGGAAATATATTGTGCATCTTACTCACTATCTGGAAGGGTCATCTTTTCTACGATGTTACTGTAAGGTCCATCAACTCCAGCTCCATTCGACTGCACTGCAAACTCATATCGAGTAAATTGTTTAAGGCCACTGATCAGAATTTCCTCCATGACACTGAGAACAGAGAATAGGTATGGTAATGACACTGGGGCAATCTTAGAGAGTCTCACCCTTTTATATGATCTTCACCTTGTGGAAGGTTTCTTGAATAAGTAACATTTATCAATATAGGTATTCCTTTTTGGAAAGTTGCATATGTATTAACAAAATACAATACAGGCTTGTTCACACCGGGTGTGTTGAGTTGCGTTGATCAGCTAGATTAAAACAAGCTCAATGCAAGGACACTGAGAGAACAATGGTTCCATATGTGCCCTGTTCACACATACAAGCACCTTGGTGCAAAAAAAAGCAAAATAAAGCAGTTTATCCTAAAATAAAGGTCATATCAACATAAAATAAAAAAAACAATATACCCCATAATAAAATACAACCCCAAAATACCACTCACTGAAACAAAAAGTCTTGTTTTTTCAAAGGGAAGCCTTGTAATAAAAAGTTTGCTATGGATGGGACAGCAGATAAAAGTAACCACTGATATCAAATTAAAAGAGAACTATGAGTTAAGACAGCTCCATTGAATAGCATTGGCCGGCGACTTCTCGCGGCAAAAATGCGCGATGTCGCGGCGGAAATCGCGCGATAAGTCGCTACATGTGAACGGGGCCTAAATCTCTGTCAGGTCAGGTCTCCCTATCCTTTCATTACATCAGCTTCCAATGCACTGTCACTATATCTGCTCTTACTGGTCGTTCTAAAGGTGCCCATACACTGCTCGATTCTCGTACGAGAATCGCGGGAAACCCCGAGATCGTTCGAGAATCGAGCAGTGTGAACGAAGACGTGCGACCGTCTCTACTGTACGGTCGCACGTCTTTTGTCTAAGGAGCACGCTAGAAAATCGTACGATTTTCGGCTGGTTTGAACGGTGCTCGGGAGACAAATGCCGAACTGGCCCGTTCAGCATTGCGGTCATCGGAAGGCCGCCCCTCAGGGGGGCGGGCTTGTGATGATCGAGAGTACGATCTGCCTGTCCAAGATGGGCAGATCATACTTTTTTTAATTACTTTACAACCAACGCAAGACTAAGGTCTTGCGATGGCTGTACAGTGTATGGCCACCTTTAGATTGCAGGCCATAGTTCAAAGGCCATTCAGTGCATTATAGGTTTTTTTTTAATTCTCCTGGGTAAATCTGCACATAAATTAGCTGTGATCACAAATCTCCAACCTGCACCTCATCCCTACCGGACAGCACTGAAACTTGAACAGATAAAACAAAGTGCTGTTAACGGTTATAGAACAGATGAAAAGGGAGCAAACAAGAGAATTTAATTGTTAGGGTTGAATACACTTTACATAATACCGTATGAAATAAACATTTTGAACTGTACCCAGCTGACTGCCTGTGAACAGACAGTATAAAGTACTGCAATGACTGTACTTGTACCCAGTAAGAAGAGGATACAAGTGCCTTCTCTGGAAATAAAAGTGTCAATACTCAAATGACATCTCTCCCAGCACTGAACACACGTTTTGCTAAATTAAAGTGACATTAAACCCTCAGATTTGTTAACATAAAACAATACTGTAATGTGCACCTTACTGTAATCCATGGTAGTTTCCCTTCTCTTTGCTGCTCTTCCTTTTAAATCCGTATCTGTTCTCAAGCTCTGCAGAACTTCTGTTTTGCAGCAGACTGCCTTGTCTCAGGAATGGATATATGGTGTCGGTGTATAGGTTTGTAACCTGAGCCAGCACTACAGGAAGAGGCCCCGAGCTGAAAAGGGAAGTTCTCCCCCAGCATGAGAAGACATGAGGATTTTAAAGGAAGAGCAGCAAAGAGAAGGGAAACAACCATGGATTACAGTAAGGCACACATTACAGTATTGGTTTATGTTAAAAAAATCTGAGGGTTTAATGTCACTTTAATTAATATATTTCGTATTAAAAGGCTCAATTTACAAAAACAAATATTGCCTTGGTTTGGAATCATTCATTTCCTCCATAAAATGAGCAGATAACTATTGAAGGCTTTTATTTCTCATCAATTCTGTATGTCATTTTATCACCTCCTGAAATGGTCCCGCACTCTGCACTGCTGACAACTGACAACTCAAACCAGAAGCTGGCAATAGTTGAGAAGTCCTGTAATAATGTTTGTGAACTGACTTTGACATATGAAATATCTCAAATATCAATAATACATACATTGTAAATTCAGTGGACCTGTGTGACATAACCTTCTTGTTAATTGAAAATACAATTTGCATCAATAAACAATCAAATAACACACTGGGATAACGCATACATTAGACTTTTGTGAATTGACACTATTGGATGCTGTGCAAATTGTCTAAGGTAAATACATTCTGTACAGAGGTGTGATGAGTATTGATACTTCATGGGAAGAGTGATCGGTTAACATTATGGAGTACTCAGGACCCTCTCACACCATCTGGGAGCATGATGGTTCAAGAGAAACCACACTCTGATACAAAAAAGCACATGAGGACCGTAGCTAATATCTTTTCAGGCTGAGGATACAAGTGCCTTCTCTGGAAATAAAAGTGTCAATACTCAAATGACATCTCTCCCAGCACTGAACACACGTTTTGCTAAATTAAAGTGACATTAAACCCTCAGATTTGTTAACATAAAACAATACTGTAATGTGCACCTTACTGTAATCCATGGTAGTTTCCCTTCTCTTTGCTGCTCTTCCTTTTAAATCCGTATCTGTTCTCAAGCTCTGCAGAACTTCTGTTTTGCAGCAGACTGCCTTGTCTCAGGAATGGATATATGGTGTCGGTGTATAGGTTTGTAACCTGAGCCAGCACTACAGGAAGAGGCCCCGAGCTGAAAAGGGAAGTTCTCCCCCAGCATGAGAAGACATGAGGATTTTAAAGGAAGAGCAGCAAAGAGAAGGGAAACAACCATGGATTACAGTAAGGCACACATTACAGTATTGGTTTATGTTAAAAAAATCTGAGGGTTTAATGTCACTTTAATTAATATATTTCGTATTAAAAGGCTCAATTTACAAAAACAAATATTGCCTTGGTTTGGAATCATTCATTTCCTCCATAAAATGAGCAGATAACTATTGAAGGCTTTTATTTCTCATCAATTCTGTATGTCATTTTATCACCTCCTGAAATGGTCCCGCACTCTGCACTGCTGACAACTGACAACTCAAACCAGAAGCTGGCAATAGTTGAGAAGTCCTGTAATAATGTTTGTGAACTGACTTTGACATATGAAATATCTCAAATATCAATAATACATACATTGTAAATTCAGTGGACCTGTGTGACATAACCTTCTTGTTAATTGAAAATACAATTTGCATCAATAAACAATCAAATAACACACTGGGATAACGCATACATTAGACTTTTGTGAATTGACACTATTGGATGCTGTGCAAATTGTCTAAGGTAAATACATTCTGTACAGAGGTGTGATGAGTATTGATACTTCATGGGAAGAGTGATCGGTTAACATTATGGAGTACTCAGGACCCTCTCACACCATCTGGGAGCATGATGGTTCAAGAGAAACCACACTCTGATACAAAAAAGCACATGAGGACCGTAGCTAATATCTTTTCAGGCTGGTCAAGAACGAAAAATAAAAATATAATTTTATATTGAATTTCCATAAGTATCGCACTACTAATAACCATATTGATCTAGAAGTGTGTAAATTTACTTATTGAAGATGCCCATAGGATGTACTTTCTTAATGCACTGACACAATTTCACTCAGCCCTGTAAATAAACACTTCCTTGTGTCACAGCTCTTACAGATCCTTCCTTCTGAACTACAACTCAACGTCTGAACAATGTAACATTATCATTGCTTGCTGCAAGCAATGTATGATGGGAAAGGTAGTCTTGAGAAATAGAGATTGCATCAAATCAAGCAGCAGAGAAAGGGATGCAAAGCACACAGGGAATCGTGTTTGGCAGACAGAAGGCAGCACTCACTACATAAAAGGGATTTTTCAAGTAAGCTTTGATTGTATTATTAAAAAGAACTCTAGTATGTATCATTATTACAATGCTGATGTAACTTATAACAGGAGAGTATATGCTGGGACATTACAACTCCTTTAGAGTAAGACAAAATGTTTCTGTTACAAGGAAAGAAGTGCAGGCACTTTTAGTAAATGGTAATCATATTAGGGTAGGCAGTTATTAGATCTTTCCTTATTACTGATGACAGTTTCTTCCACTTATGGGCAGTGTGTGATCATTATAGAGGTTCTCCGACTTACCTGCTGTGATAGGTGAACTGCGAGGCATTCTTGGCTCCCCATGGCCCACAACGTACAGTATAATTCACAATTCTGCTGCTTATTATGGGCTTCCGCCATTTCACCCATACAGATGTGGAGCTGTTAGGTTCCACCTGGATATGACTGGGCGGCAGGGGTGGGATCCGCTGGGCTTTAAAATCTAAAGCTCAAACAGATAGACAGATCATACAAAAACTATAATAAAGATTTAAATTGCTACTCCTAACAGGAATGACACTACTTTTGTAACACTATGTTATACTTGTAATAGTAATGGCAATAAGTTACACTAGGTATGAGAAAATAACACTCATAAAGTAATTATTAATAATGTTAAATAGTTTTAATTATAGACAAGATTACATGCCCTTTTCTAGTCTTCATGGGAAGTGTACAACACAGCAAGTGTTAGGATAACCCAGAAATATAAATCTCTGCAGACACTACTAAAAGCAACACTATAGGCAAGCGTGACTCATGGTCCAGGGACAGGGTTGGCAGAGGATGTGATGCCAACCTGCGCCTGTTCCTGTAGTGCCCATAGCGCATACCAACCCATGACTAAACGTCCTCTCCATTGCCCTTTCCTTGAACAATTGTGTGGCTAAATTGCCTCCCGCAGAGGAAAGGGGACATAGCATGTATGGCTAAACAGTTTATAGGAAAGGGATGGGGCTAGGTAGGGGAGAAGAGGTTATGAGGGTTGGGGGTTTTAGGTATGGGAAGTAGTGGGGTGTGAGTGTTAGCTGCGGAGGCATTAAGAGGCGTTAAAGATGTAAAGTCTGGAGAATTGATGGCAAGGTTGAAGCTCAGGAGCCTCTGCTCACATCTTGCATTAAGACACAGGTTCCTCAAGGTATACCATTGCTCCTAAGCCATGTGGTGACGAGTCAGAGATATAATTCTATCTGTAACAAAAATAGTATTTGTTGCCCGCAGCAACCAATCAGATTGATTAGAAATCTATTTTGCAATTTACTTTAAAAATGGAAAGAGGAAATTTGCTAGGAGTAGCAGAGACAGTTCTGCTTTCAGATATAATGATATGATAATGAGTCTGTCATTTATTAATGTGGTGGGCAGATGAACACCTTACCTGGTGGGGCAGTTGGAATCTGTCTGGTTTTTCCTTCCCACACGACTGTCTGCACTTCCTGTTTCTTATAGTATGCCACCAATCGCACTTGGTACAGCTGTCCAGGAACTGTAATAAGATAAAGACAAGAGTTAAATTAACATCTTTTTCATTTCTGTGAGATAGGTTTACTCTTTACTTGTTTACCTAAGATATAAGAATCTGTGATAGGATGGCACTCTACACTGGCAAATATAGCATTATATAGCTGGATGTTTCCATTCTGCCTACTGGGTTGCTAAATAGTGATTGACTAAAGACTAGATAGGAAGCTGGCCACCGACATTATTTACCAGTTGGACCAGGTAATTTGAGGACAGTGGTTTGTCATTGCAAGACAACAAATGGGCGGAGCCAGTTGTGATGTCACTGCCGACTCCGCCCATTTGTTTTCATTTGATACGTACCAGCGGAATGTATCAGCGGACAACACTGAGCATGGTGATTGACCTTTGGATTTCGTCAGTGGATCCATTTGTGGGGTTTTTATTTTTTTATTAAAGGGATTTTTACAAACTTTTTTTTTTTTCAATGAAACAATTTTTTCTAAAAGTGTTGTCTCTTTTTGTTCATTTTATTTTAACCCTTTAGTGAATGAGTAGGGGCACAAGTACCCCTTACTCATTCACAAGGGGGGGGCAGCATCTGGGTGCCCCCTTTATAAAGGGTTAGTTCAGGAAGTTCAGGGAAGCGGAGCTGAGAGAGTTGGAGCCAACTGTTTAGAACCATGAAAGTGTTTGGGCAAAACTGTAAGCAAATACTTTGCTGGGCAATGTATATTTGTTCGATCTGGATTCATCTTTGAAACAAGTTTAAGTATTTAATTCTACTTTAACCATGAACTGTGATATTGCCCAAACATGCTTATTAATAAACTAATCAGACACCATTGTCCTTTTCCTGTGAAAATAATAGAAGTTAGCTGGAAAATGAATGATCCTGATCAACTTTGTCGTATAGTATTGAGCCAGCAAGTGTGCCAACATCTGAAGGGGACCGCTGACATTATAATCATCATTAAAGCCAAACATATTGGGTGACAATCTGCTAATTAGGACCTCATATCAGTCTAGCCTAACTGATAATAATCCTACTATTAGTTAAAAAGAATGTATAGAGGTTTTAAATATAAATCCTTTTTCATTTATTATAGTCAAGTCTATAAAAAACATTTTTTTTAAGGTAAATAATATTATTTATTTATTACAGGTATTTATATAGCGCAGACAATTTACGTGGCGCTTTACATACTCCACATTCACATTCATCAGTCCCTGCCCTCAAGGAGTTTACAACAGATGGTCCCTATTGCACACAAATACTAGGGCCAATTTAGACAGGAGCCAATTACGTTTCTAACATGTCTCTGGAGTGTGGGAAAAAACAGAGTACCTGGAGGAAACCCACACAAGCACAGGGAGAACATGCAAACTCTTTGTAGATAGTGTCCTGACTGGTATATTAAGTATTGTTTAGTATTATATGCACTTTTATTGTCAGCCAGCAGATGGATGTCCCTGAATGTTGGCCAGGTACACACATGCTCAACCAGTATTGTATTTAGTGATGTAAGCAGGGAACCCTCAGGACTCTCCTCCTCAGTAGTTCCTGGACCCATCAAACCATTCCCCTGCCATAATTCCCCTCCTTTTCAGTTGTGGCTGCACAGTAAAAAACTGTGAGCTTGAATTTATCTGGCTAGGGCATAGAATCCCAGCATGGGGCAGCTGTCTAATTAAGTTTAGCTGTTCTGCAACATAACAGAAGCACCACAAGACCATGCAATAACTAACTTTGTGTTAAAACCGCAAGCAAATAATTCCATGCCTTATATCCCATTAAATATTTCCCCGTTTGACAACTCAAGCATTATTATCCCAGGAGAATATGACTTGACATGTATGTTACAGCCTGATGAATCCAGCCTATTAAGTATCTCAGCAGGGCCCAGACAGATTTTAGCCACATTCTACCCCATGTGGCTCAGGCTACCCACAGATCCAGACAAGGCAACTCACTGAGGTCAGTTATCTCATATTGTTTCCTCTTTTTCTTCAGCTTAATAGGCCCATGGTCCCAGTCATTCTTCCCTTGCCATGGACAAGATGCAGCAGGATCTGGGGCAGGACACATCATGCGGTAATAGAGTCTGTAACCGGTGATCAGAAGGTCGGTGCGGGGTAGCTGCCAGCTGACAAATACCGAGTCTGTGTGGGCAATGACTTTCAATTGTACTTGTGCCTGCTCCACTGTAAAGAGAAAGGAATGGATATATTTGTGAGTCCAAGAGAGATAACAAAAACACAATACTGATAATCATGACAGTGTGACAGATGAGCAAGTAGGGAAAAAAAATCTCAGTGCATACCTCAATTAAAATAGACACAGATGTAAATAAAATGTCTAATGGCTGTGTTGGGTTGTAAATAAACTTAGTAAAGCAAATATGTAGGTAAAAAAAAACATGAAAAAATGAACAAATAATCAGCACTGCTCCCTTAGCTTTGCACAGTAAGTGAAATCTATACAAATATTACCTGTGCTATGTCCTGGATGGCCCTGCCCACTGCATATAAAACAAGCAGTGCCAGCCTGTGTCCGTGTAATGATGGTGGGGGTTGTGTACTTAAAGAGGGTATTAAAACAGGACAAAGATGTAAAAAAGCTTTATAAATAAACTGTGCCACACGTGAAAAAACCCCAAAACAATTGAATATAAAACAGTATCAGATTATGAGGATACTATAAACCTTGATGCATGTAGAATGTTACATATTGGAACCTTGAGGTGAAATACCAAACATTTCATAATTTTCCTTAGATGTATATTGGCTCATTCTAGCCAATAGATGTATCATTCTAGTTTTCTTAGCTTTTCCAACTGCATGTTTTTCGTTGGAATATGGCATGTCTTTGTATAGAACTAGTTGGGCCCAAACTTTATGGCTTGCTGGTCATGCGACTTGTGTGACATCAGCAATCCACCTCAATCATGACTACTGATCGCTGAATGACTACTGAAGCAGTGAGGGAAAGATGAATCCAAAAATATAATATAATAAGATATCTCCAGAATATCCAGACCATGAGTGCACCAAACACCACCACTAGCAGGTCTGCAATGTAATTATAAAAGGCTGAAACTGGATATTATTATTATGCCAGGACATTTTTAACACCATTGATGACTACATTGTGGAAGGTGCACACACTACTGTTCATTTTCTCATGGGGCAGGAGGTTACTTTGCTCAGTAAAGCTATGTTTCTTTAATTTTTCATGCAATGGATGAGGCAGTTTCTCATTTTTATTTTCTATGGTCTATAATTGTTATTAATCTAGGAGCAAAAATAACTCCTTTAAGAATACTAATACAACTACCTGTATTTTAAGGACATTGCGGAGATGTCAATCTTGACCTGTGACATGGCAAGGTTAGATTGTCACATGGAATGTGTTGGAGATCCCCAAATATTCACACACCTTGTGTCTGGTTGACTCTGTCTAGAGTGCGCTGCAGTGCCCAGTTAGAGGGTGCACCATATCCTGCAGAGGTGCTGGCTGAAATCCGCACTTTATATACAGTGCTGGGCTGCAGGGAAGAGAGCGTAACCCCAGTCTCATTTCCTTTAACTTCCACAATGGAGACCACGCCTGAGGGGGACATAACAAGGACAGGAATATCACAACATGGGAAGAATTTGAGCAATATCTGAAGTCAACAAGTTCTAGAGAAACACTTGGGTTTAAGCAAAACCATGATGCAATAAGCAGAAGAGTGCACTCATTCTTGTGTTTTTTTTGTAATGAAGAAGCACATTTGCGTCAAGATCATAGTTTTAAAGTGAGGCTGGTAATGATTAAAATTACTTGGATTCATTTTGATTAATTATAACGCATATACAGATCCAACTACATTGGCCTACACACACACTCAAACATTATGAGCGGAATGTATCAAAACTGAAGCAAAGGTATCTGGATTAGTTGCCTATGACAAGCAATCAGCTTCTCTCTTCAGTTTGTTCAGTTAAGGTTTAAAAATAAAAGGTGGATGCTGATTGGTTGCCATAGGTAACTGCTCCAGATTCTGTCTGCTCCAGTTTTGATAAATTCCCCTCTATGTATGTTATTACTTTCAGGGCTAGTTCACACCAGTTCCAGTGCATTCCGGTCTGATACGTGCTGGAATGCACTGGATCGCATCCCGGCCGCCTCACTGCATTCTGGGGCGGGAGGGGGCGTGTTGTTGCATTAAAGTCAATGGCAACGCAGTTACACCCCCCGGCCGCAGTGTGATCTCCGGAACACATGGCAAATCAATGTCAGTGTTCTGGTCTCTCTGGGCCCCCCAAACTGGCGGAACACCAGGGCCCAGTCGCAAATGCGACTGATGCAGCCCTGGTAGTTTCGCCAGTGCCGATATCTGCGTTTAGTATTGGGTCATTTTCACGAGTACAAGTGCTTCTGAAAATGCCCAGTATTGGCACAGGTGCATCCCTACTTAATATAATGTATTGCTGGGACTTGCAGTCCTGCATAGTTGGTGGTATTCAGCATTGCTGTATAATCATTATACATCAATGCAGAACACCACCAGCTATACAGGACTACAAGTCTAAGCAATACATTATAATGTAAATTAGAATACCCCCAGTTTAAACCCCCCC
>NW_017307988.1:208983-278758 GCF_000935625.1 Nanorana parkeri
CTTTGCCTGACTCCTGCAGCAGCTACTTCATCTCGGAGGGTCCTCTCCCAACAGCCGATTGATGACCGGTGACCGCCACAGCCTCCTCTCCCCGCACAGCCGCCCATACATTCTACTGCTACGGGTGGCAGAGCGGCGGGGGAGGGAGGGGGATTTGCATGAAGGAGCTATGGGCCCTCTGCTTCCTCTCTGGGCCCCCCCAACAGGCGGAACTCCTCGGCTAACGAAGGGAAGCACGAGTGTGGTGACGTCACGGACATCGACGTCACCGGACTCCTCCCCCCTTCCCTACGTTAGCTGATGGAGCTACTTGGGGAAGGGGGGGAGTTCGGTGACGTCGATGTCCGTGACGTCACCGGATCTCCGACGGAACTCTCGGAAAACCCGGAAGCCGGCGGAGAGGTGAGTACCAATCAAAAGAATTTTGATCGATCAAAAAAATGTACGATTAATCGAGGGATTAATCGTTAATTTCCGCAACCCTATTTTAAAGTAAACCCATCAAGAGAGAAATATGGTGGCTGCTATTGTTGATCACTTTCTGAATATGGTGGATGCCTGACTGTTACACTTGCATACTGACTGGCTTCCGTACTGTCTGAGTCACTATCCTAAAGGTGCTAAATGTCAGAAGTCTTTGTCTGCAGGAAATGAGCGTTTTCAGTAAGAGGTATTACTATTCATGTCTGTAGATCTAAATGTGATGAATTGCTTGACAAAACAGCACCATTATCATATGTGATCTATACCTATTACATTTCCCACAGTATTACATTTGCTTCCTACATTTAATAACTCTAATGTCTAACAGCTATGTGTCTCTAAACTATACATTTGGGTGTTTTTTAAAGGAATTTTAAAGACAATGGCAACCTCTGAGTACATTCTTTTACTCTTACCATCTTTCTGTGTGGTATATTCAATGCGGTACATGGTGATGTGGCCATTGGTCAGCTCAGGCTGAAGAGGCAGCCATTTAACATGAATATCTTCAGGGGTCTCACTGTTCACTGACAACATGGGGGCAGCTTTTGGTACTAATGAAGAGATTGACAATCAGTAAATTTCATAGAGGCATTATAAAACCGTGTTAGGCACATGTGACCCATTAATGCCAATACTCCGGGATTCCCCCACCACCTGCAACCACTCAGAGGCAGCAGCCCTTGTTGTCATTTTCATGACGTGGCAGACCATTGCCTCTGCTGGTAGAATGGAGCTCACAGAGCTGCAGTATATCTGGAAAGATATTCACAATACCATTTTTGAAGATGGCGCTGCAGGTAAAAAGTGCAATTACAACTCATGGTTACATAGATTTAAAGAAACCTGTGTTGAGCGAATATAAAGCGAACATTGTTGACCTTTCCTTCTGAAAATGTTAGCTGTGTTTCAGGCTGCTGGCTTCAATATTTTCTGAAGTACTAAACTGGGACAAGCATGCAGATTAGGATTTCAGACTGCACTTTCTAATCTGTATTTTTATTCCAGTGCAGTGGTAGTATTGAAGGCAGTGACACCCAGGCATTCTTATTCTGTACAGATTTCCTTTAGGGGATATGGAAGGAAGGTACTCCCACAAAATAACACATGGAGTAGTCAAAAACATATAATATTTTTTTCATGAAAATAGTAAAGTCAATAGCTAAATTGGGTGACCATGGAATAGGGGGAATTTATTATTTCAAAGTAAAAAATTGATATATTTTGCCCAAGGAGCTTTGTGCAGGAATACACTGATATATCAGCATGAAAGGTCCACCCTGAAAAAGGTCTGCTTGACTTACAATAGCATCAGATAACTGAGATACGAACTACATCACCTCCCATTCAGTTAAATCTGGCTTCCTTCTTTTGCTTATCTTTTGATGGGAAATTGTCAAGGGAAGCAAACCTGGAATTGTTGAGAGGCAAATAGCTGGGGTAGCATCAGTGTCTATATTTCCTTATTTATATAGGAGGGCAAATGCAGTGATAGCATGGCAAAAATGGTCTATTATTGGAGGTGTACAATTAAATGGAAGAATGGTATTTTTTACCTTTCTGTTAAAGGTTCACAACATATAAGGGCTCTGGCATGGTAAATCCAAGCATTAAATAAAATTTCATTTTGGACCTTTACGCTTAATTAGCATAAAGACCGACATAAAGATGTCCAACAAGCATCACTGCAGTGTGCTAAGTAGTTCCAAGCCCAAAATCTACTTACATTTTAGAAGCAGTCACCCTATAGGATCCAATGAATCATCACCCCATGCAGTTATGTTTCCATGGCCAAGCAGGTTAGGATGTAGAAGAGTTTGGTGCCTTAGTGATCTGACATGCTGATGGACAGTTTAGCTTGTCATAGCTAATTCAACCTCAGCCCTACCATCTAGTGCTGCCATAGTATTAGGAAAACTGAATGAAGACACACAGAACCATGAGCCATAATCATGGCACTACCAAAATACACTATAACTATAATAAATGGAATACGCAGGTACAGTATCAACCTCCCCTAGACTTCTTCTTCACTTCCCCCCAACGGTAAAATACAAGTGTGCATTACACTTGTTCCCAAAAATTTAGCTTGGAGCAGACAGCATAGAACAACTCTAGTTACCGTCATCCCTTGTCCGTACCACAAGGGGCTCTGAGGCACGGCTGGCTCCTTGTTGGGAATAAGCTACAACATAAAATGAATAATTGGTCCCTGGCTCCAGGTATTTCACATTCAGCTCCGTGGTGTCATTATTGACTGCAAACTGGTACTCCATATTTTCAGTACCTGTAAGAGATAAGAAGAAAGGCTTAGAGGAGCACACAACTCTACTGTACGTATTCTGTAAGTGAATTCCAGGATATACGCACCCCCTGTCTTAGTATAATGCAGAGAGAAACGAATGACCCTCTCCCAGTTGCTCTGTGGTCTCTCCCAAGTCACAGTGACTGTCTTGCTGGTCACAGCCAGGGCTCTTAAGTCTTGTGGTGGACCAGGCAGAGCTTCCTGCACTATCACATGGAGTCTAGTTGTAGCAAAAGCACTGCCCAGTATATTCTTGGCCACACACTGATAATATCCAGCATCCTCCAGATCAATCTGTGTGATCACCAGGCTGCCCGTTGGCTGAATCCTCACTCTCTCATTTGAAAAAAGTTGCTTTCCATTTTTTAGCCAGGTGATTATGGGGTCTGGATCTCCTGTAGCACTACATAGAAAATGAGCAGTGCCAGCCTGTTCCCGTGTAATGATCTCTGAAGGTTGCGTGATAGAAGGGGGTACTGTAACAGGACAAAGATGTAAAAAAGCATTATGAGTAAATGAACTGCGCCCCAAGTAAAAGAGCAAACAGTATCATGTTATGAGGATGGTATAAACTGTGATGTATGTGGAATGTTACAAAACCTTGAATAAGCAAGCTCTAAAAAATGTGTTCATGTTCTTGCATCATTCCAGCTCCCATAGCTTTTCCCAGCCCGCTGCATGTTTTTGGTTGCAATATGGCATGACTTTGTATAGAACTAATAGGGTGGCAATAACTTGGATTGCTATGGTTTGCTGGTCATGTGACATCAGCAATGTACCCCATTCCTGACTACTGATCTCTGTGTGCCTGAAGTGCCTTAAAGTTTTATGAGACCTTCAAAGCAGTGAGTGAAAGATGAATCCAAAAAGTAGCCTTGCTATAATAAAATAAGATATCTCCAGAATATATCCAGACCATGACTGCACCAAACACTGGCAATAGCAAGTCTGCAATGTAATATTACAAACATGTTAAATTGGATATTATTATAAAGCCATGTCACCTTCAACACTACTGATGACTACATTGTGGAAGGTGCACATACTACAGTCAATGTTTCCTTTCTTATGGGGCATGGGGCAGGAGGTTACTTTGTTCAGTGAAGCTATGTTTGTTTAATTTTCAAAGGGTTTCATTAAAGCTTTAACATTTAAAATGTAGCATTTAAAGGAGTACATGCATTAGAAGTGTAGAGCAGAATGAGGGTTACACGATCCCAAAAGCGATCACAAGGAAAGGATTGATGACATTAGGTTATGAGTGGTGATAACATAATTATAGTGAGTAATCAAATATACCCAGTTTCAACATCCAAAAGGGGAAAGAGACAAAGTTGTTCAGGAAGCCCATTGTGGCTTTTCGGGGTGTAAACAAGAGTCAAAGCTATGTTTGTTTAATGTTTCATGCAATGGATGAGGAAGCGTCTATTTTTTAAATGTCTTTGGCATATAACTTGTTGTTAAGCTTGGAGCAAAAATTACTCCTTTGTGAGTACCAATACAACTACCTTTATTTTAAGGACATTTCGGAGATGTCAATCTTGACTTGTGACACGGCAATGTTAGATTGCCACATAGAATGTGTGGGAGATCCCCAAATATTCACACACCTTGTGTCTGGTTGACTCTGTCTAGAGTGCGCTGCAGTGCCCAGTTAGAGGGTGCACCATATCCTGCAGAGGTGCTGGCTGAAATCCGCACTTTATATACAGTGCTGGGCTGCAGGGAAGAGAGCGTAACCCCAGTCTCATTTCCTTTAACTTCCACAATGGAGACCACGCCTGAGGGGGACATAACAAGGACAGGAATATCACAACATTGGAAGAATTCGAGCAATATCTGAAACCAACAAGTTCTAGAGAAACACTTGGGTTTAAGCAAACCATAATGCAATAAGCACAAAAGTGTAGTAAGCCATGATAACTGCACTCCTTTGTTGTTGTTTTTTTATGACAAGTGCATGTGCATCAAGATCATTCTTGTAAGGCAACTCTATCAAGAGAGAAATATGGTGGCTGCTATTGTTGACCACTTTCTGAATATGGTAGATGCCTGACTGTTATGCCAACAAACTGATTGGCTTCCTAGGTATTGGACGCCATATTTCTCTCATTACAGTTTTTTTAATGTCAAAACATGTTTTCCCTGTTCATGTCTATATATCTAAATATGATATTTTTTGCTTGACAAAATAGCACCAATATTATATTTAATCTGCACTTATTACATTGCCCACAGTATTACGTTGACTTCCTACATTCAGTAACTCTAATGTCCAATTGCTATATTTCTCTAAACTATGCATTTGTTTTTTTACAGCAATTTTAAAGACAATGACAACCTTTGAGTACATTATTTTACTTTTACCATCTTTCTGTGTGGTGTATTCAATGCGGTATTTGGTGATGTGGCCATTGGTCAGCCATTTAACATGGATATCTTCTGGGGTCTCACTATTCAGTGACAACATGGGGGCAGCTGCTGGAACTAATGAAGAGATTGGCAATCAGTAATTTGCATATATTAAAACTGTATTAGGCACACGTGACAACTCAGATACTTAGGGATTACCCCACCATCTATAACCATTCAGATGCAACAGCAAGCTCCTTCTCCTGTTTTTATTTCCATAGCAGGCAGAACACTGCCTCTGCTGATACAATGGAGTTCACACAGTTTCTGTGTATCTGGAAAGGCACCCACAATACTATATTTAAAGAAGGTACTGCAGGTTAAAAGTGAATTTACAACTCATGATTACATAGATTTAAGGAAATCTGTGTTCAGCGAATACAAAGGCTGCCATTGCTGACCTCTCCTTCTACAAAATGCCCATTGCATTTCAAGCTGCTGCAATTGCTTCAAAAGTTTCTGAAATACTGAACTGGGACAATTATGCAGACTGGGATTCAGACTGTACTTTCTAATCTGCATGCTTATTCTGGTGCAGTAACAGTATTGAAGGGAGATACATCTAGGCAACCCTAGTTCTCTCAGTACAGATTTATTTTAAGGGTATATGGAAAGAAAGTTCACCCACCCCATATTAACACATAGAGGAGTCAGAAGCACATACTTTTTTTATGAAAATAGAGAAGTCAAAAGCTAAATTGGGTAACCACAGGAGAGGGGAGTGTTATATTTTCACATGAATATACTTTGACCAAGGTGATTTATGCAACTCTCATTCAGTCAAGTAAGGTTTCCTTCCTTTGCCTATCTCTTGACTGGAAATGATCAACGTTGGCAAACCTTTAATTGTTGAGAGGCAAACTATCATGGATAGCACCAGTGTCCTTGTTTCCTTATTTAAATAAGACACAATGTAGACACAGGGAAAGCAGGGTAAAATGGTCTATTTTCAGAGGTGCACAATTAAATGGAAGAATGGTCTATTTACCTTTCTATTAAAGACTCGCAACATATAAGGGCTCTGATGCAAGCATTAAAGAGAATTTCCTTTTGGACCAGTAAGCTTAATTTGCACAAGGACCCAAAAAAATGTCCAACAAGCATCACTGCAGTGTGCCAAGTAGTTCCATGTATAAAATCAATTTAATTTCAGAAGCACTCACTCCATAGAATCCATATAAACCTGAGAGTTAATTAAAGGAGAACTATGGGGTCAGGGCTTTTCCCCCGTAGTTCTCCTTAGGGTAACTGGAGGACACAAACTAGCGTCCTCCCGTTACCCTAAGCTCAGTATACCGCGAGCTACAGCTCGCGGGATACTGAGACGCCGCAGCCGGAGCGGATCCCGAGATCCGCCCAGCTGCGTGAGTGACAGCTGGCTCTGCCTATCTAGAGGCAGAGCCAGCTGTACCCGCCCCCTCCCCCGTCCGTTCCGCCAGTCAGCGCTGGCGGATCGGAGCGGGGAGTGGGGAATCCAGCCCCTCCCTTGTCACGGCAGAGAGCTGTGACAGGATCGAGAGGTGAGCGAACGCCGGTATCTGTTTGCTCACCTCCCGATCTACTGAGCCGACCTGTGACAGTCTCATTGTCACAGGTTGGCTACAACTGTGAGGTGAGTGGAAATCAGTTCTCCTTTAAGCTATGCTTCTTGTAACTATGAAATCCTTCCTATTGTAAAATGAACCTCCACCCAATGCAGAGATGCTTCGCTGGCCAAGGAGGTTGAGGTGTCGAAGAGTTTGGTGCCTTTGTACTCTGGCATATTGATAGACAGTTTAGTGTGTCTAATTTAATTAGCCCCCAGTCTTACCATCTATTGCTGCCATAGTACTAGGACACCACAGGTGTGCATTAAACTTGTCCCCAAAAACGTAGCTTGGAGCAGACAGCATAGAACAAATCCAATTACCGTCATCCCTTGTCTGTACCACAAGGGGCTCTGAGGCACGGCTGGCTCCTTGCGGGGAATAAGCTACAACATAAAAGGTATAATTGATCCCTGGCTCCAGGTATTTCACATTCAGCTCCGTGGTGTCATTATTGACTGCAAACTGGTACTCCATATTTTCAGTACCTGTAAGAGATAAGAAGAAAGGCTTAGAGGAACATGCAACCCTACTGTGCATATTCTGTAAGTGAATGTCCAGGATATACGCACCCCCTGTCTTAGTATAATGCAGAGAGAAACGAATGACCCTCTCCCAGTTGCTCTGTGGTCTCTCCCAAGTCACAGTGACTGTCTTGCTGGTCACAGCCAGGGCTCTTAAGTCTTTTGGTGGACCAGGCAGACCTTCCTGCACTGTTACATGAAGCCTAGTTGTAGCACAAGCACTGCCCAGTATATTCTTAGCCACACATTGATAATATCCAGCATCCTCCAGGTCAATCTGTGTGATCACTAGGCTGCCCCTTGGCTGAATCTTTACTCTCCCATTTGAAGAAAGTTGCTTTCCATTTTTTAGCCAGGTGATTATGGGGTCTGGATTTCCTGTAGCACTGCATATAAAACGAGCAGTGCCAGCCCGTGCCCGTGTAATGACCTCAGGAGGCTGCGTAATGAAAGGGGGTACTAAAACAGACAAAATATGAGAAAAAGCATTATGAGTAAACTGTGCCCCAAGTAAAAACAATTGAAACTAAAACAGTATCAGATTATAAGGCTAGTATAAACAACGATGCATGTAGAATATTACAAATCAGAACCTTAAGGTGAAATACCAAACATTTTCATAACTTTCTTTATATGTATGTTGGCTGGCTACAAACAAATGTATCCCTGTTCTTGTGTCATTCCAGCTCTCCTATAAAAATTGGCAATAACTGCCATTAGTATTAGTATGATTGCTGTTTAGCTGTCATAAAGCCCTTAAATAAACCACACTACAAAACGTAAATAGATCCTGTCCCCAGATCCTTAATTATTACTAATACAACATAGCAATTGCATTTAATATTTAATTACTACCCGCTGTATTTTATGGGATGTTCCTTGCAAGTCTTCATATATGCAAGGGTACAAGAGGTGATTAAAACACTGATGGGCATTGCCAATGTCCCCAGCAGTCCCAGAGCTGTCACTTTGCTGACACTCTCTACCAATCCTACACATGCACAGAATTGCTGAAGAAGTTTTCTACATGCAGTGGCTGCACCTTTGTTCCTTAGCTGTCATGACTAATGTAGAACAGATGTCCCAATTCCCTTGATGTCAAAACCTGCTGGAACCACCAACTCCCCACTTCATCCAAATAACCAGACTACAAGTTTGATGGAATTAAATGCCATAGCAGCCTTTTTTTTATACAAAATATTAAACATGACAGAACTGTAAATGCAAGCATGAGGTTTCAAGGTCTTTTGAAGGCCAAAATGACTAACAGATATGCTGTCTCTGCGGAAATCCTTGACAGCCGCACCACACCGCCTCGGGGACAACCTGCATATTGACCACAGACACATCCATATCTAAATTACCTGTTCGACTAGTATATATCACCATGACTTGAGGACCTATACCAAGACAGGTTCCCAAACATTAACCAAAAGCACCTCTTTGTTTCAGCCTTCAAAAGACCCCAAACCACCAACACTGCTATGACAGTAAACAGACCACAAACATTGAATAACAGGGTGGGAAGTTCTCTCTTCATCCAACGATCTCAGACTAAAGCTAGTGAGACCCTCCTGCTCAGACCACCACAAAGGCTCCGCCCAAAGTTTGAACCTGACCAATTGGTAAGTGACCCTGTCCTGTTAACACGTCCCTTATTTACCTCTTTAATCCTTATTTTCCCTCCTCACTTAGTCATG
Source organism: Nanorana parkeri (assembly GCF_000935625.1). NCBI lineage: Eukaryota > Metazoa > Chordata > Amphibia > Anura > Dicroglossidae > Nanorana > Nanorana parkeri. Next base: position 217,994 of record NW_017307988.1, read on the forward strand.
TAAGCCCTTCGCCTACTTTTTTTTTTTTTTTGCTTCGGGCCTAACTGAGCCGCTGTCTGTCCTGGGAGAAATTGTAAACAAAGGCACAGCGGCTGCACCTTTGATTACAATGGTTGTCAGAGCCACGGTTTGTTTTTGGAGCCCAGACACAGAAGTGCATTGGCTGTGCAAGGTTACTGCTGCTATAGGCTGCCTGGAATTAGATCTTCTCAGAAACACAAGTGACAGAATGTATACATTTGTTGTAGGAGCCAGTCTGAAAATGTTTAGCCAAACAGTGCCTGCAGCCAAAAAGATGTAAGCACTGTCCGGGTGTGCAACAGCTGCCGGAGCATACAATAGTCCCGCAAGGAGGATTCCTCCATCCATGTTGTTCATCGTAGAAATAAGAATCTGATTTTTTGTGTTCAGCCTGCAGTGTATGGCCAGACTTACTGTAGAAAAAAGGGTAACTTTTATTCTATGACCCCCATTGTTTTTAGAATCAGTGAGCAAAACAAGCGTAAATAAAAAGAATAAAAAAATGAATGATATAAAAAAATTAAATAAAAGTTCTAACCCTTTCAACACTCCAAAACAAACAAAACTAAAAGGCTAGAGATACACTTTAACCAATGTATAATACCATCTATGAACAGGTGATAACAGGGTGATGATTGATATGCTCAGTATATTTGCTAGCAATGAGACTCATTCTGCTACTATCAATAGAAAAATATCATAGTAAAGCACTTATACATCACTTTCCTGGCAGCATACATGTGGCAGGGCTGCTACCACATGTATGCTGCCATGGATTGACGCCAGGAAAGGATAATTATAGGTATGATAAAGTTTTCCATTTTAATGGTGCCAACATGGCAGTATACATGTGGTGGGACTACTACTACCAGATTTATGCAAATCCCGGTCAGGACACTATCTGCAAGGAGTTTGCATGTTCTCCATCTGCTTGCGTGCGTTTCCTGCGTGTATTCCGGTTTCCTCCCACACTCCAAACATATACTGGTAGTTTAATTGGCTCCTCTCCAAATTGTCCCTGTATGTATGCATGTGAGATAAGGACCTTAGATTGTAAGTGCCTTGAGGACAGGGACTGATGTGACTGTGCACTGGCAATACTCAATATCCCAGTCAGAACACTATCTGAAAGGAGTTTGCATGTTCTCCCTGTGCTTGTGTGGGTTTTCTCCGGGTACTCCTTTTTTTTTCCCACACTCCAAAGACATGTTAGAAACTTAATTGGCCCCCGACAAAATTGGCCATAGTATTTCTATACAATAGGGAACTTCTATTGTAAACTCCCTGAAGACAGGGACTGATGTGCATGTGCAGTATGTAAAGCGCTGCGTAAATTTTCGGCGCTATATAAATTTCTGTAATAAATAATAAATAAATATATAAAGCAATCTGTCAGTAATAAATATGCTGTCATGGATTGGCGCCAGGAAAGGATATTAATGGGTAAGTATGGCATCAATATGATAACATACATGTGGTAGTAGCCACACCACATGTATGCCAGTGGAGTCACAAGGGGGGTGCGGCCCGCACCCAGGGGCCACCCCCTATGAAAAGTCGGGCACTCGGTCATGGACTGAGACCCGACAGAGTAAGGCGAGAGGAGGGTGAACGTCCCCTCCTCTCTCTGCCGGCGTCCATCACCAAGATGGCCTCCGGCAGGCGTCAATAGGATGACTGCACATGCGCGATGACGGTGACATTACGGCGAGGGGTCACGTGGCCTCGGGACTCCCCTGATGTATGCTGCAATGGATTGGTGCCAGGAAAGGAAAATTACAGGTAGGTATGATACAATTTTCCTTTCTGTGTACAGGGTTCACCTGCACAGCCTAATGCTGGCCATACACATGGCAATTTTACACGAATTTCAATTGCAAAAACAATTGAATGGATTGACCCAACCTACTGCCATCCCTGCCATATAGATATGCAAGCTTTTACACTGTTGTCAGTAGGATATCATGATCCATTTGAATTTAAAAAAAAATCTAGATAAAAGTGGTTGAATTTGCCTGAAAATTGGCAGTGGTGGGTGTGTGGCCAGCAGATGGGTAAGAGAAAAAGCAAACATAGAATGGTGGCACCTTGGAGCAACAGCCATATTCTTAACACTACTGCCTACTTCTAGTGTGCAATTGGGATACAGAGAGGTAAGTTCTGTGTGGTTCCCAGAGAACCAGCCTGTCGCAGACCTCATCTGCCATTTTCTAACTGCTTTCTGGGGGCAGATAGGGAGAGGGGAACTACGATATTCACTTATGTTTACTCTTAGGATTTAAACTGCTTACTTTGTTAGACCCCAAAATTGATTTATATGTGAATGTCATCTTCAAGGTTTGACAGATATTGATGTTTACAAACCGTGGAAGTCAATAACCACAGTAGCAATCATTTCAAGCATTCTGGAAAATATGTGCCACTTATTATATTATTGATTTTTCCCACTTCAGCAGAAGAAAAATTACCAATGCTTTTCAATAGGTAAGTATTGGATAGAATACGATACATGGTGGAATGAAAATCTGCAGCTGCTTTCTGTGCTCATGAGCCAGCATGGAGATCTGCACCCAGGTAATTGTTGATTTTCCCCCTATTTCCTCTCACCAAGTATTTGTAGCTGGGCTGAAGCGGTCACAAAATGCTGACTGTGTGGGTAGCTGGCTCTGCACAAATAAACTCCAGCATGATGGGCCTGAGTGTGCTTGATCAAGAGGTTACTTTCGCCAAGCAGGATGATATCAGAGGAGAGGGGATTGCCATCTGCAGAACAAACAGAAGCTAGATGAGAGTAGGTCACATTATGTAATCGGTCATAGCTGCAGAATAATATTTAAAGCTGAAATCCGGGATAAGCAAATTTTGTCTAAATGCAAGAGCCGTGTGTATTCATACTTGAATCTTTGCAGCAACACAGTGTGAAACTTTACTTCTGTGCAAGAACTTCCTGCAGTAAAGATCAGTTTCTGCCGCTCTCTTCCCTTGTGTAGGGTGACTGGTCTGGTATCCTTCCCCCTCCTGCAGCTTTCTGCAGGCAGCCTGTAGAGGGTGGGGCTTCATAGGCTCCTCCCACAGCCCCCCATTCTGCACAGGCTATGTACAACACGGTGAGGATTTAATCGCTACCTTTACAAAATCATATTTGGGTTTGTAAAGACATTTGGTGCACACAAAGTGGATTTCTGTCCTTTGTGGCTATTGTGGAATATAATTGAATGAATTTGTTTGTGGCCAGAGTTCAGCTTTAAATTCCATGCATAGTCTATTTCATAACTGTCAATTGTGAATTAACCAATCACAGGTTAGTGTTTCAGAAAATCAAGTTAGATGACATGTATGATGCTCAACAAACATATTTTGATTGTTGGGTTGCCACCTTTTCTTCATGCTAAACCCAAACACTTTAGCTTTGTGCTGCAATCTTTTTCATGAGAATATACAGGAGAGAACGAGCAGAGACAGCCAGGAGAGAGCAAGGAGAGACAGCCAGGAGAGAGAGTGAGGAGAGACAGCCAGGAGAGAGAGAGCAAGGAGAAACAGCCAGGAGAGAGAGAGCAAGGAGAAACAGCCAGGAGAGAGAGCGAGGAGAGACTGCCAGGAGAGAGAGCGAGGAGAGATAGCCAGGAGAGAGAGTGAGGAGAGACAGCAAGGAGAGAGAGTGAGTGAGGAGAGACAGCCAGGAAAGAGAGCGAGGAGAGACAGCCAGGAGAGAGAGAGCGAGGAGAGACAGCCAGGAGAGAGAGAGCAAGGAGAGACAGCCAGGAGAGAGAGAGCGAGAGTGAGGAGAGACAGCCAGGATAGAGAGAGAGTGAGGAGAGACAGCCAGAGGAGAGATATATTGTTATATTGCATGCATTAAAGATAATAGGTGCATGTATAACAATTCCAGATAGGTATTATCATTCACAGAGTTCCCAATACCCCCCACCCCCATGTTAAACTCATCTCCTCCCTGTCAGCACTTCCAGGTGATGCAGCCAGTCAGCTAAAAGGTGCTGCCTTAAAGGGCTAGGTGACGCATATCTCTGCGCTCTGCCTGAAGCAGAACCCCTTTGCCCTTCAAGACTTATCTGCACCCTGTGTTTCAGACACCTCCTTGCTCCCCGTGCTAGAGCGTCCCTCCGTATCCCATGCCTCCTCCATGCACTCAAGTTGGAACACCAGGACCCTGTGGTTGCTCCTGTCAGCCTGACATTGTGACATCTTGTGTCTGGGTTTCAGCTGGCCTGAAACACAGACACAGCACAAATAGAATTCCAACCCAGACTGTACAAGTGAATCTCAGACAGGTGGCAACCCTATGGGGGAAAGACATGGGATCTCTCCTGGCTGTGAACACTTGTGCAGTGCCCGAGGGCCCGATCAGTCAGTCCACCACTAGAGGGGTATGGAGGAGAATGCGGGTCAGGGTATAGATGAGTATGGAAGGTAAGGCACATCAGAGTACACAGGGGTATGGAGAAAAAGTCAGGACGGGGTACAGAGGGGTATGGAGGGGAAGATAGGTCAGGGTACAGAGGGGTATGGAGGGGAAGGCAGGTCAGGGTACAGAATGGTATGGAGTGGAAGGAAGGACAGGGTGCAGAGGGGTATGGAGGAGCTCAGAAAGATGGAAACTGCGAGAAGCTTCTGGGGACAGGTCAGGGAGATGGGGGTAATTAGATGGACAGTGTTCTTTGGATTTGGGGATAGGTCAGGGGTTAAAAGAGGACAGACAGGTTGGGGTTTAGAGTTGTAATGGAGGGCATGTCCAAGACAGATCAGGATTCTGAGGCAAATTGGGGGGGGTCAAGGTTTAGAGATGTGGGGGGCAGCTGCCAGACAGGTTGGGTACAGATGCAGGAATGGCACCCCCTCAGAGAGAGCCATTACTGGAAACAGTCAGGTGCTGATCACAAATCCAAGTATGGACACCAATAAACCCCCACCCCCGCCATTAACACCTCAAGCGCTAGCCACGTATCTGTAACCTCCCATGAGAGCGCTGAGATATTCAGGCAGCCACACGCTCCACCAGGAGTGCGCCTATAAAGCAGCGTGCCCTTCTCCATGCATTCAACAACAGGACCCCATGGTTGCCCCTGTCCACCTAAAATTGTGACATCTTGGGTCCGGGTTTCAGCTTGCATAAATGTTATCAGAAAACTTATTTTTACATCTATACCGCTACCTCTAGTTGCAGCTATCAATTGGTACAGTCTCATAACAATGCAAATTGCCCAAAATCTGGATCTTTGGCTCTTACTTCAAAAAAGCCAAACACCACCTAACATCCCTACTCATAGAGTTTTACCTCAATGCATGCCGGCCAGAATCTAAAGCTTACCTTGCCGAAACCAGGAAACCACCGGCATCCCATTTCCCTCTGCTGAACACTCCATTACTGCACTTTGGCCCACCTCCCTGGTGAGGTTCTGTGGAGTTCTCGTTATTGCCAGTTCACCAGGGAAAGGTTTCAGATCTGTGTTTGTACATCCAAAGATTATGACAGGCACAAAGACATAGGTACATAGAAACACATCCTGCCTTTGTAAGCAAATACAAACTCCTCTTTCCAATGATTTATCAGAATAGGAGAGTTTCATCAAAGATATAGAAAATTACCTTAGGGTGAGTCATAGCGTGATGGTATATAAAGCATCCATACAGTCCTGGGTCCTAGTAACCTAACTGTAAAGAGTAATCAGGAAAGATCCGTGCAGCATTCTGCAACACAGGCAAAATTATGAAAATCCCCTGTTTTTTACAGGACCCATTCCCATTGGAAGCTGCATTTTACAGGAATTGCCCTCTGAGATCCCATTCACATCGCTAGGAGCACCTTCCTTAATTGACAGGACTAATCTGTGTACCACACATGTGGGAGCCAGAATTATTGTTGGTTGGTAGGGGATCAAATACTTATTTTACTCACTGAACTGCAACTCAATTTATAACATTTGTATTGTGTGGTTTTTTGTGTTTTTGGTTGCTATTCTGTCTCTGTCATTTAAAATACACCTATGATAAAAATTATAGACCTTTCATTTTTTTGTAAGTGGGCAAACTTACAAAATCTGCAGGGGATCAAATCATTATTTTCCACACTGTAGTGGGGGTTTTCTCAAATTTGACTGTAAAAGTGGGAGTGCACTTTAAGAAGGTTTGTACTCCATAGACAAGTGTAATGAGCCTATAAAGAACAACAAAGAATTGACGAGAGTTACCTTTCTCCACAGAGAGCTGAGCTTCATTGCTGTATCTGGTTTTCACTACGTTAGCTGCTACACATCGATATAATCCCGCATCCCCCGGCTGCACCCTAGAGATCAGCAGAACCCCAGAAGGAAGCTTGACAAACCTACAACGGTACATTTTAGTATAAAAGATGGAAAAGTAGCCTTTAAAAAACATAATATCATTAGAAAAATGACAAATGTTCATACTTCCAGGTCAAGTTGTATCATGTACCACCATTAATGAAAATGTCAGCGCTCTTTTGCAAATGTGGCTACAAGTGTAAATGTTTAGTTGTCCTGCACTTAGCAATTATCCCAAACAGCAAATAAATGGCACAATCCCAGCACGCTTCTGCTAAGATGTTTTGAGTCCACATGAAGCCCAAGCAGAAAATAAGCTCTCATTCACACTGAGCGTTTTGTAGCGCTTTTTCTGATTTAAAAAAAGCCCCCCAAAAATGTCAACTAATTTATATGGCCATGTTAACATCTGAGTGTCATGTTGCTTGTTGCAAAATGCTGGTCGCTTGACGAAAGTACATGAGCTTCTTTTTGGCAGATTGTGCGCCTCTTGGTCCCATAGACTTCAATGGAAATGCTTAAAAACACATTTTTGGTGCGTTTTTGCATATTTTTTACGCTCCTAAAGCACGCATTTGTCTATTCACTTCAATGTGCCATAAGCTGCTCATTAAAACGCGTGACTTTATGTATGCGCGTTTTAAGCACATAAAAGTATGTGAAAGCGTGCTACACAAAATGCGCTGAAAAATCTCATATTTCATGTCACTCAAGTGTGAATGCAGACTATAGGGCACAGCCCCATCACACTTCTCCGGCAGCAGGGGTGCATTAGAAAGTCCAATGCCTAATTCAGGAAAGCCTTTGTGTCAGTTCCGTTTTGACCCCTGCAAACAGATTTGGGTAGTACTTATGTGCTCCACTTTCACAATGTGTCACTATGGCTGCGTCAAGTTCAAAATGAGTTTTGGCGATAAGGAAACTGGAAGAAATTAAGACCAACTCTATGTTGGCGTACAGAGACCAGCCAGAGTGCTCAGAGGGTGGCCGCTGTATATACACTGCATATCAGTAGCAAATAGCAGGGTATGTTAGCATGCTCCACCCCACCTGTCACTGGTTATTAGGATGCTGTTGGCTAAACAGCATCACTGGTTGCCATAATGTGCATTGGTTGCTAGGATGCTGTCAGCTACACAGACCATAAAAACAAATGGGTCTGTGCATGACAGCAGGTGAACATGCACTGACAAAGTGTTCAGTACGGACACACCAGTCTTAGTGCTGGAACCCGCCGTGCCTTCTTGCGACAAATTCATGTATGTGCTGCCGACAGGTACATAAATTAGTTGCGCGGCATGCCAGAGCGTGTACCAGAATTCATAAAGATGTCTGCTACAGACTTCTTGAATTCCACAAAGCCAAAACAGAAAATAAAGGCTGCAATTCCTGCATACTAAAGATATTTTGTGCTCACATGAAGCTAGATGCTGACAAGGACATGTTTTGCACACATGTGATTCACTATGATCGAGTGCATGTGTGTGATACATGTTGAAGATTCTGTTGGTCTCCAGCTTTACCTGGGCTTAATATACAATGTTTAATATCTGTTTGGAATATCACTATAGTAGCTCAATTCAAAACTTCTGCATATGTGCTGTGGAGTTTTTGTTACTTCAAGCCAATGTTCATGGAGTGCTATACTAGACTACTTACCTCTTGCTTGCAGGGAGCTGAACCTGGCCTTTCTGCCATGTGATCTGCGCTGGCGGTGTTCCACTGATGCCACATTCAAATCTTGCCAGGCTGCCCTGATGTACAATCTGAGGATCAGGATGCATGTAAAAAGATGGCAGCCCTTGAGAAAAATATAATATTACTGTTAGGTTCAGTAGGTATGGCAGGTAAAGCTTCACTGACCTGGGTTAAAATGTATTCCAACTTTTATCTAGGTAAATATTCTGTAATGTGATCTGCGAGTGGTCAGCATTTTTGTGTGCCTATTAAAAGAATGTTAGTGTATAATTTGTAATTCAACTATTTTAATGTCTGGTGCAAAACTATAGGGCAAGACTATGGGTTCTATTTGTAATTAATTTGCAGAATGTTGATTATGTGCAAATAGATGCAAAAACAAATGTTCTTCTTAGATATATTTTCATTTCAGATTGAATTTATGTAATGTATTTCTGCATTTTGGCCCCTAAATTGAGCTGAGAAGAATGTATCTGCCATGATCCTTTGTTCCATCTAGTGGCCATAAAGCAGTATTACATTACATACCTTTCGACCTGAAAAGAAATACAGTATATCTAAGAATATTCTTTTTTGCATCTATTCGCACAGAACAAACAGTCAGTAAGATTCACAGGGCAAATCACTCTGCAAATTGGTTATAAACAGAATAATTGGAGGAAATTTTAGCAGTGATATGGACTGGTGCAGTACATCTATGGTCCGCTAAAAGTATAAAAGTGAATGTGAAAGAGAGAGCAGCACTACATAAACTTATTTTCTCCTCATGACAAGTATCATGGAGACCTACACTCAGTTGATGTAGAATTCAGCAGGAATTTTAGTGTGTGCTTGTGTGTGTGTCGACTTTGTAAAATTAACCCTGTAGACACTATGCTGTCTTTGGCATATGATGTGTTGAATTAGATTTTTGTGTATTCAAGACCCCATTTGGGTATAATGTAACAACATTGCAAAAAACAGTGTTACAATGTAACCCCTAGTGAACAGATACAGTATATGTTGTCAGTTTGGTTGGACAACTCTAGTAATATAGCTGACTGTTAGTAGCACACTAATTCTTGTTTTCAGGCCCAAAGTAAAATCAATCAATTAATCAATTATATCGCTTCTGGTATCCAGGAAACACTGCAACTTTGCTAAAGTCAGGTTCATCTTAATCTGAGTCCATATAATTCACAATACCTATGTTATGGCTAGAACATTCTTTTTTACACTGGGAATAATTGGTGTTCTCATAACACCTTCTTAACAGACAAAGAAATTTTCAGCAGTGATATGGCCTGGTGCAGTACAGCTATGGTCTGCTAAAAGTATAAGCAATGGGTACTTAATTGGCCATTCTCAACTAGGGATCAGGGAAACCTTTGGGTTCCGACCAGAGGTTGCTCAAGGTCCCTTGATCTGTGGCTGACTGACCTCCCATTTGAAGGTGCCTGCTTAGTTCTGGGGTCAACGCGGCTTGGCATAACCAGCTGCATGACCAGTGGCGGAACTACCGCCATAGAAACCGATGCAGTGTCAGGCTCGTCCTCGGCACCCCCGGCCGCTCCGGCGCCGCGTCGCTCCGGCCGTGACGTCACGCGGGGCTCCGCCCCCTGGGCTCGACGTGGGTCTTATAAACTCAGTGAAGGCAATCACTCGGCGTTCAGTCAATGTGGAACGTTGAGCGATTGCCTCCACTGTCTCCACTGAACCAGTCCGGCTCCCACACGCTGCTCAGCCTGCAGTGCACTCGGACAGCTCCTCACTACAGTGCCACTCAGCCCTTGGAGGGGAAAGACATTCTCTCGGGGTTAACACCTTAAACCGCAAGTATCAGGTCCCTGGCTCTACATGGGACTACATGTTCAGTTGCCTGAACCTATACTGCTGTAGTATTGCCTGTCTAAGTTAAAAATCTGCATCAATTCCTACTGCTGGAGGATTGCCTGTCTAAAGCTAAATACCTGCATCAATTCATACTGCTGTATCATTGCATGACTATGATATATAATTGGATTAATACATACTGCTGAACTATTGCCTGGTATTGCTGTTAGCTATAGTGAGCCCAGGAGCTGTGGTAGTGTCTGCTGTGATATCAATCTGTAGAATCCCGAGCTGTTTCATGCTACAGTCCCATCAGACCCCGTTCACACTAAAATTAACTTCCCTTAAACATAGGCTGGGATACATGATGTGGAACGGCTTCCTATCGCACTGAGTGTGTAGGGAGTCGCCTGACTGACCCAATCCCATACAGCCTACTCAACAGTTCTGCAGCTGCAGTCCATTCCCCATCAACCCGCTTGATTGTGATATGCGGTCGCTATGGGGCCCTGGATCCCCGCTGCTCTCCCCCGTTTGTATGGGCTGAGGCAGCGGGGATCCGAAAAAGAATGGATGGCGGAGCAGCCGCTGCCGTCCTGAAACTGACAGAAGGAGAGCAGCTCTGTTCTCCTCCCCGCCTGCCGCTTGATAATCGTGATCGATCAGCAGGCGGGGAGGAGAGAAGAGACGCTGTCCTCCTGTCAGTTTCAGGATGACAGCGGCTCTGTGCGTGGCCAAGCGGAGGATCGGTAACTATCATTGATATTTACCGATCCTCCGTGTGCAGCACAAACACTGGAGTGATCGTCTGATCACTCCAGTGTTTGTAAATAACTGGGGACACAGTACTATGTGTCCCCAGATATGAATGAACAGGCTGTGATTTACATCACTTCCTGTTCATTCATGATTTTTTCAATGGGGAGAAGCACTCACTACAGAGGCTTTTCCCCATTGAGAATCTGCTTGATAGTAAATATCTTACTATCAGCACTTTGTGAATGAATGGGAAGCCTCTGTACTGAGTGCTTCCCATTCACTGAGTGCTGAGGCTGCAGAAAAAGACATTGAGGACTCTGTGTCCTCAATGTCTTTTTTTATTTCAAAAGGGAAATGCCAGGGGTCTGTTTAGACCCCTAATATTTCCCCGACACCCCCCCAACAGTAAAATAATAATACATATTGAAAAATAAATTGAAAACTGTGTAAATTAAAAAAAAAGCACAACCCCTCCCCCACACACTCATAACATACACGTGCACCATATTGTGGTGTGTGCCAGGCACATGCGCTGCAGTGCGTTGTTAGAACGCATCGCAGTGCATGATTGTTTTCTTTTGTAAAAAAACATAAATTTAACTGTGGCAGCGCATGGCAAAGCTTTGTGACGCATTGCCGTGCGTTGTGATACCTTGTGTTGTAATTAAATATACGCCTGTATCATTTTATCACAACACAAACACCAACACAGCGCAAAAACCATTTATAACATAAATCGCTTATTTACAGTTTAGCGTTCCTTCATTTTTTTTATAATCCCCCTTTCCTCAGCCTCTCATTGGTGTGGCAGTATTACAGTAAAGTGGTAACCAAAATAGTTGCGCTAGGATATATGGCAAAAATAAAAAATTAGAATTGATTAATTAAATTAAAAGTAAATTAAAAAACCCAACATACAAAGAAAATAAAAATAAAAAATATAAAAATATAAAATATGAAATATGACCAAGGAATCCAGCTGCAGCAATAGCTATCAAGGTGATCAATTATAAACCGGTGTGCTGCGCTTGGTTTTGTGATGCGTGCTATGTTTAATCTTTAAATTATGTGATGCTTGTGATACCACAGACTGAAAGCAGTGCAAGTGGTCGAATCCTACTTGCAACTACAGGTGAAACTCGAATAATTAGAATATCGTGCAAAGTTCATTTATTTCACTAATGCAACTTAAAAGGTGAAACTAATATATGAGATAGACTCATTACATGCAAAGCAAGATAAAAAGTATTACAGTAAAGTGTTAGGCGCCATTCACACCAGGGCAGAAGCGTTTCACTGTGGATTCAGCACGATTTTTGAAAGAGCATTTTTGGCTGTTTTTAGTCGCGTTTCAGAGCTGAAACACAATTAAAAACGCTCAAAAACGTGCTGATCAGCATATTTCTATTAAAATGGGGGTTTCTAGTGTGGGGGGGGGGGCTTAAAATGTTGTGCTATGGGGCCCTGGGATTTCTAGTTACGCCCCTGTGCATGACACCAATTATCTTTTTAGCTGTCTGTAAGGGTGGCAATCTGAGCACCACTGTAGAGTGGAAATTCTTTCCACCACTGGCGGAACTACCAGGGTCGCAGTGGTCGCGTTTGCAACCGAGCCCTAGTGTTCCGCTACAGAAAGGAGTAGAGCCCGGCCCCCGGTAATGAACAACACCAACAGCAGCTGGTCCCAGTCCAATTAATATTGATATACAGTGGTCCCCCTCTCCCCGGATCCCCCGCTGAACTGATAGCAGAAGAGAGGGGACTATTTTACCATTTTCAGCTGCCATGGAGGAATACCGAGAGCTGTGGCAGCCGACAATTAACTCTTAGTGCCGGCCTGCACAGGATCGTCTCTGTGCTGTGGCTATCAATCTGCCTCAGCGTGCAGAGTGATATCAGGAGGGGGAGAAGCTGGAACAGGTGAGAGGAAAGACAGTAAAAAGCCATACTGAAGTTTTTTAATAATGAATAGTAATATCTGCTTAGGCAGCAGTATTAATCTACCCCAAGGATAATTTATTATTGCTGTGGGGAAGGAGGGTGATTATTATTGCTGCCTGGGGGTTATTTTTTATTAACTCCTGATTATTACCAATTCTCCCCCAGGCAGCAATAATAATTACCCCCCTTCCCCGCAGCAATAATAAATTATTATCTTACTATTTATTATTATCTAATAAATTATTATTGCTGCGGGGAAAATGGAGTTATTATTGCTGCCTGGAGGTTATTTTAAAAAAACGCAATTATTTTTTTTAAACGTATTGCGGTACCATGCGTTGCGCTCAAACCCATTGTGGCCTGGAGGTGCGTTTCGGGTTCCATTCAAATGACTATAACAAATGATCGGTGTGTTGTGCGGTAATGTGTGTTATTCACATGGGAACGTGTGATTAACACACAAGGGGCCCTGTCTGGGAGAGGGGGCCCATTATGGTTTCTTGCAGCGGGGCCCTGAGGTTTCTAGTTACGCCTGTGCTTCCTACTAGACAGCAACATAAGGGGCATTTTCCCACTGACCACCAATGAATTGGTTTTGGCAAGGGTTCCCCAAGACCAAAAAATGATTTCAATGGTTCCCCTGGAGTAAAAAGGATGAGTATGAGAAAGACTGACATTGGTTTATCTCTAGGTCAGTAGGCCATGTATCAAACGCAATCATAATAGGACAATGATCTCAAGAATTGTTTTGTTGAAAGCAGAAATATTACAAAAAGTAAACCATTAACATTGTACATCACCTCATAATGAATTCCTATTCAAATTCTGTGTTTTAAAGGTCGGGATATTTGTGTTCAATTACTGCAATCGGTAAGCTCATAAATCTTTGTCAGTTATGCTGTTGACATCTAACCGCCAGTCAATTTACCTTGCATGTGTTAATGCCTTTACAAGGACACATTGGGTGTAGTTTAAACTTCATTTACAGCTTTTACATAATGTGTCCTTTAGCATCCGATTATGGTCAGGGCTCCCTAAGGCTGGACACAAAAGGGCAAATGTAACATCTATTTAATAAAAGAAATCCAAACATTATAGTGGTGGATGTTCCACATGGTACTAGCCTTACATTTTTCTGCCAACTCTGGGTTTTTATTAATGTGTGTACAGTAAAAAAGGTAAATCCTAATTCTGTAGGGAATGGGTTCATAATTTTAAAGTTGAGCAGCAGCATTTTTTTGACTAGGGGATTCAGTCGCGATGCCTTAGGACCTCTGTCAGGATTTTTATGTTGTAATGGCAGGATGAGAGCGCAGCAATGACTAGATACTGTAAGTCCAGTAAAGGCTTTTGTTAAATGGGGTTTAAGGTAGAAATCCAATGCGTTTTGTGGTTTCACACTCTCCCTTCTTCAGGGCTTGTGTGCTGATAGTAAGTTCAAATCTGTCCTAGACTGTAACTGTCTAAAGAAAATGTATACCCTAGCGATCAGGCGCCAGTGTGACCGCACTACCTACGTGTAAATGATGAGTTAAAATCGCCAATATAGCATGAGGAACTGGACCGTGTAGGGAGTGGAGTAGCAGCAGGGAATAAGCAGTGTCTACACTAGGAGATGTGAGCCCCCGAAACGCATAGGACTTCTACTTTTCCATCCTGTTAAAGTGACACTAAACTCAGGAGTTAAATCTTAAAAATACATTCAAGTACCTTAACTATTAACAAAAATGTATCTTATTTGTGTATCACTCGGCTGTAGATCCTCAAATCATCTCTGAATTGGTGCTGACACTGTCCTTCCTTCTGGAGGGGGGCTACTTTTGTTCCCCATGGTCCCTGTGTGTGTTGTAAACCGCTCCAAACTCGCCCCCGTGATGGACTACAATCTCAATTCAAATTGGTAAACTAAACATCAGACTGTAGTCCATCACAGGAATGAGCTTGGAGTGGTGGCTACTTTACAACACACACAGGGACCATGGGGAACAAAAGTAGCCACCCACCAGAAGGAAGACAGTGTCAGCACCAGTTCAGATATGATTTGAGGATCTACAGCTTATATCACCTCTGATTCAGTGTTGTTAATAGGTAGGGTATGTGAATGTATTGATAAGATTAAACTACTGAGTTAAGTCTCACTTTCATCAAAACTAGGGATGCACCGATATATCAGCCGCCGAAAAACATATCTGCCGAAAATTGCACTTTTGGCATAATGCCGAAAGAGTTATGTTATATCAGCGCATCCCTGGTTTATTTTCTCCCCGCTGGGCGCTGCTCTGTGTTCCAGCGGGGAGAAAAGAAAGTGACAGCCGGCCGAATGCTGCAGGACGAGAGCGATGTGAGCGGCCGGCGTCTCTCCTCCCACACCGCTCAGCCGCCTATCACAGTCCGGCAGAGCGGTGTGTGGGCGGAGACAGCCAGTGCTGTCACAGGAGGCTGAGCTCTCCTCCCACAGCGCTCAGCCGCCTATCACAGTCCGGCAGAGCGGTGTGTGGGCGGAGACAGCCAGTGCTGTCACAGGAGGCTGAGCTCACCTCCCTGCTCCGCTCGATTAGCCTCTGTGACAGCGTGTCAGAGAGGAGAGCGAGCACAAACACTCAGCGATCAGTGATCGCTGAGTGTTTGTAGATAATTGAGAACATGGTATGTCAACTATATCCTCAATTATGAATGAATGGGAGTGATCTGCATCACCTCATGTTCATTCATAGTTGTAGGTATAGTAAATATACCATGTTCTCATGTTATCAATGAACAGGAACACTCATTCCTGTTCATTGATAACAGGGGAGACAGAAAAAGAGATTGAGTACTTTGTGTCCTAAATCTTTTTTTCTATTTTAAAAGGGAAACATCAGGGGTCTGTTTAGACCCCCAATATTTCCCCGAAGCCCCTAAAAGCAATGTAAAAAAAAAATATTTAATAAAAAATGAATTCATAAATATAAAAAAATGTAAAAGTTTATAAAAAATAAATAAAATATTAAAAAGATTGTAAAAAATTAAAATAAAAAAAATTTCTGTATCGGTTTCGGCCTGACAATTTTTTTTATTTCGGTTTCAAAATTTCCATTTCGGTGCACCTCTAATCAAAACATTTACTGGACTTAACCAATTGTTGAGGCGCTCTCATCCTTCCAAAACTCTCCACACTTCTCCGGGACTCTTTGGGATACCCCTGT
Source organism: Nanorana parkeri (assembly GCF_000935625.1). Taxonomy (NCBI): domain Eukaryota; kingdom Metazoa; phylum Chordata; class Amphibia; order Anura; family Dicroglossidae; genus Nanorana; species Nanorana parkeri. The sequence continues at coordinate 233,709 of NW_017307988.1, forward strand.
TGACAGGGAGCTGCCTTAATTAAGAATAAAAATCTAGACTTTGGACTACGTCTTCTTGTCCACTCAAAGGGTCCAGCACTCCTACAATACACATCGACTTTGCAGGTTTTTTATGCAGTCGGTGTGATTTCCCCACGCTCTGTGAGTAATTGCAAGGGACAAAGACAGTCAAGAAATTTGAAAGACGTTCTAATTCTTCCCCACTCCAAAAAAGTTTTATCTTATTTTACTTTAATTTGGTGTACAGATTTTTGTAACACAAATGTATGTAACCTATGTGGGAGATTATTGTTACACCTAAACACTTTATCACTTGTTTAGTGCTGGGTGGACTCTGGGTGGTCATGAAAATGTGTTTGTGCATTTTGTGCTTAAATTGTCATTAAACACACATTTTTTTATGTGTATAGATACTTAAAAGTTTGTTCTGTACCTTGTGGCAGAATTGTATACAAGAAAGATAAAGAAAAGCGGGGCTTTAAAAGTGTCCAAACCATTGTATGGTTTGGACACTTTTAAAGCCCCGCTTTTCTTTATCTTTCTTGTATACAATTCTAATTGGGGGTGTGGTGCCTATCCCTAATGGTTCAATTCAATTTTTATGCTTTAAACCTTGCGGCAGAAGCTTTCTATCATCCAAGTTGTCAAGTTTAGTACATACCTGGTTGATCCTGCTGTTTCCATATACTTTCTTAATGTTGCTGGCAAAGCAATAGCAGCCTATCAACTGGCTGTTGCGTTGCATGGGTGTGGGGGGGACATGTGTGAAGGGGGTGAATGCGGGAAATGGAAGTCCAGGATCGGGAAAGAAGTAGTACTTAAGGAACTATAAGAGTAATATTGTCTAAAAATAAAATTATTGAGACCCACCTGCTAGTCTTATTGTACCCATTCTGCCCTTCACAACTCCAAAGGAATTCCGATACATGCAGGAGTACCTTCCCTCGACGCTTGACCCTGCACCTTGTGATAAACGCAGCCCTCCATTAGGAAGCACAGTGAGGTTTTCTGTGTTTAGTGTCTCTCCATTCTTCCACCAGGTGACATTGGTGTCTCTCTCTGTGTTACCAACGTCGCAGTGCACAATGGCTTCCTGTCCAGGCAGGAGTACAATGTCATTGGGACCAGGGTGGCAGCTGAGGTCTAACCAGGTGCTCTTTCCTGCAAGAGAGCCAAAAATAAATAAACAGACTCATTACCAACTGTAGCGAAAAGTGCTGATCATGTCACACAAAATATGCTTTGAAAAATTTGTATTAATGGAAAAACTAAAGAACATTGGTATTAATGGGAAAACAAGTTGCATTTGCATTTTTACTTTGTACCCTACCCAATATACTGAAATGCAAAAGATCTTTCTTTAACCAGTTGACATCCGCGGTGTTAAACCCCCTTCCCATCCAACAAGGTGAGGGGTTTGCGGACGCAAACGAGCACATATAGGCGATCGGCGGGCTATGGACCCGCTGATCGCCTATATGTGAAACACCCGGTACCGGGTGTTCGCATTGGACGGGTCTTTTCTGCCCGTGCGTGCCCGCTAGGGGGCGCGCGCGAGCAGAAAAAAAATGCCGTCTGGCGACGGCAACCCGCCAATGCGACAGTGCCGTCCGTCCGTTTTTCTACTACGGGCGGACGGCAAGAGGTTAAGCAGCCAGTCTCTTGATAACTGATAATTCTGTTTCAGTACAATACTAGTATCGGTATCTGTGCCAATACCGAGTATTTGGGCGAGCACTCGTACTCACCCAAATGCTCCCAATGCCTATACCGATACCAGAATTTCCGGTATCAGGAAGTTGGGCGGCGAGTCATTACACACTGCCCAGCTTTCTGATTGGCTGGGAATCCGGCTCCATGCTCCCTCGTCACGAAGGAGCATGGAGCTGGCTTCCTGGCCAATCAGGAAGCCGGGAGGTGGGTAATGACTCGCCCCCCTGGCTTCCTGATTGGCCGGCTCCATGCTCTCTTGTCACTTGGTCGTGATTGGTCGGGAAGCTGGCCAATTAGGAAGTCGGGCAACAATTACCCGCCCCCCTGGCTTCCCGATTCGCCACAAAGCGGACTCTATTCTTCCTCGTCACATGGTGACGAGGTAGCATGGAGCCGGCTTCCTGGCTAGTCGGGAAACTGTGCGGCAACTCATTACACGCCGCCCGGCTTCTTTAATGGGACTTGCGGTATCGGTATTCGGTATCGGCAAGTACTGAACAAAAAATATTGGTACTCATACTCAATAGCAAAAAAGCGATATCGTTGCATCCCTATTATCCTTTGTGGCTACCAAGGAATATATTTACATTACGTTTTTTTGTTCCCGGAGTTAAGCTTCAATCTTTTATGGTCAAGGCAAAAATAAAAAAAACAAAACTCTGCACTGTTTTGCATATCTTGCTACATTACAAGATGTATTTCATGGCAGGTGACAGTTTTTGCATTTTTGCCCAATAATTTTCAGCTTAAATGAGAAGTGTGTGCAGTCCATGAGGTTGTAATGTGTTACTAAGATACATGAAAATTTCATCATTGCGTGCATCTGTGCATAGCAGCTATTTATCTACTCTTCCCTTGTGTTTGCATATAAATTAACTTTATGAGCATTTTTTATGCCTTCAGTCTTCATCTAAGTATCTATTTCGATACCCATAATTCTAACTCTATAATATAAAGCATAAGTATATATGACAGTTACTGCTTACACCATATGACACGTTTGACATCAGCTCTAATTTAAAATGTAGAACTGGCACAGGAAGATGCAAAGCTGCATCAGTAAATGGGGTTGTTTTCCACTTTGGTTAACATCTAAAAGTAGTTGGTTTGTACTGGTACATTACTGGCCATGGATTGGAAATAAGTAACTGTGGATATGGAAAAGAATTGTAATATAAAGAGTATCTATGATCAAAAACTAAAAATAAATTAGTCTTTCTATATTGCATTTCCATATGTTCTATCCCTCCCCTAATAACATATAGAAGTTGGTAGTTGTAGTTCAGAAGGCAAAGTTAGTTAGAGTTTGTGATACAAGGAAGTGCATATTCACAGGGCTGAGTGAAATTGTGTCAGAGCATTCAGGAAATCCAACCTATGGGCATCTTCAATAGGTAAGTTTACAAAGTTCTAGATCAATATGGTTATTAGGAGTGGGAAATTCAGTACAGAAGCACATATATTTTTATTTTTTGACCATAGATACCCTGTAAGCTTATTTGCATGCAGGACCATTTCGGCCAAATCGCAGTTCGAACAGAACAGTTACTCGTTCGTGTTCATACCGCGGCCCACCATTTAGGCTGCATTCACATCAGCAGCTCCACTACAGTGCACAGCTGCTGATATGTGCTCCCAGACACAATGCTGATGTGCTTATTCCGGCCCATCACACTGTTTTTTTATTGTCTTATTTCTCTGTTCGAAAGCCACCTCCGCGTTTACATACACATGCATGCCCTACACACTGATTCAAGACTCTGGTGGGCCATGGGCAAAAATATAATAGTGGGCTCTCCCTTCAACCTCCCTCACCTCCCACCTACATAGGTCACACAACATGAACAATATAATATAACATAAATAAGACTGACTCGCTAAGGTCATTTTGGTAGCAGTAAATAAGTAAACAATGCATAGTATGCATATAAGTGAGCAGAGTTCAGTAGTAAATAACACACAGTTCAGTAGTAAATAACACACAGTTCAGTAGTATATAACACAGAGCTCAGAAGTAAAGAGCGCAGAGCTCCAGTAGTAAAGAGCGCAGAGCTCAGTAGTAAAGAGTGCAGAGCTCAATAGTAAAGAACATAGTGTTCAGTAGTAAAGAATGCAGAGCTCAGTAATTAAGGACACACAGTGCTATTCACAAAAGGCAGGAGAAGTGAACAATCTAGGCCAAAATAGCTGATTTGGAAACAATTCTCCAATTCAGCTCACTTTCCAGTTCAGCTATGTTGTCCTAGATTGCTCACTTCTCCTGCCTTCTCCAAACTCTTCACCCTTTTGTGAATAGCCCTGACAGTGTTCAGTAGAAAATAAAACAGAATTCAGAAATATAAAATGCACAGTTCAGTAGTAAATAACACAGAGCTCAGTAGTAAATAACACAGCTCTCAGAAGTAAAGAACGCAGAGGTCAGTAGTAAACAATGCAGAGGTCAGTAGTAAAGAACGCAGAAGTAAGTAGTAAACAATGCAGAGCTCAGTAGTAAAGAATGCTGCTCTACATAGCAAAGAACACAGAGCTCAGTAGTAAAGAACTCAGCTCTAAGTAGCAAAGAGCGCAGAGCTCAGTAGTAAATAACTCAGTTCTAAGTAGCAAAGAACACAGAGCTCAGTAGTAAAGAACTCCGCTCTAAGTAGCAAAGAACGCAGAGCTCAGTAGTAAAGACATCAGCTCTAAGTAGCAAAGAGCACAGAGCTCAATAGTAAAGAACTCAGCTATAAGTAGCAAAGAATGCAAAGCTCAGTAGTAAAGAACGCAGAGCTCAGTAGTAAATAACACAGAGGATATGGCACTTACCCCCAGGAAGGGTCCTCTTCCTATCATGGTGTCCCCCTGTGGGATAGAGTATGTAACGCTGCCATCTATAACCTCCAGCTGGTACCTGGGCCGGTGTTCTATCACAGATTGTGACTGCGTTAGAATGTGTGACCGGGGACGTGATAACGCATTCTAATGTAATCACATCCATTTTTTCGGCGGTGGAATGTATGACCAGTCACGTGGTCACACATTCTAACGTAGTCACGCCCATTTTTTTCCGGGGTAAAAATGTGGTGTGACCAGCAAAAGGTGTAGAATTCAAAGCTTTCTCAGCTGTTCCCGGGCAGATTGGCATCGCAGATGGTATGTGCAGGAGAACCGATCTGCCCTGGAACAGCTGATCGGTCCTGAAATCTCACTTCTATCCAACTTTGTGAGTGCAATACAAAGTCGGATAGGAGTGAGATTTCAGGACCGTGTGTCACCCGACAGCCTATCTTCCTACAGGCCATGAAAAACTTAAAGGGACATTAAACTCTCAGATTCTTTAACATAAACCAATACTGTAATGTGCGCCTTACTGTAATCCATGGCTGTTTCCCTTCTCTTTTCTGCTCTTCCTTTTAAATCTGTATCTGTTCACATGCTGGGCAGAACTTCTGTTTTGCAGCAGACTGCCTTGTCTCAGGAATGGATATATGGTGTCGGTGTATAGGTTTGTAACCTGAGCCAGCACTACAGGAAGAGGCCCTGAGCTGCAAAGGGAAGTTCTCCCCTAGCATGAGAAGACATGAGGATTTAAAAGGAAGAGCAGCAAAGAGAAGGGAAACTACCATGGATTACAGTACGGCACACATTACAGTATTGGTTTATGTTAAAAAATCTGAGGGTTTAGGCTCTGTTCACACCTAGGCGTATCGAAAATGCGCATTTGTCACGCGTTTCGTGACGCGCGTTTTTACCACGATTCGCGGTAAAAGAAGCGCGCGTTTCCGAGGGCTACGTGGCTGTATCCCAATGGAAACGCACGACAAAAACGCCCCAAAGAAGCTCATGTACCTTTTCAGGCGTAGGCCGTTTTGTAGCGCGTTCAGACGGGCTGAAATACGGCAAGGTGTGAACCATACCCATAGAAAACAATGGGATTTTCATGTTTGAGCTTTTTGTAGAGCGTTCATAGAGCGTTGAAGGCACTACAAAACGTACAGGTGTGAACCAGGCCCTAATGTCACTTTAAAGTAAACAAGTGTTATGTGACCAAGCCGAGTTCCCTGGTAGCGGCAGTGGCGGTATTGTCAAAACACTGCAATGTTGTCAGGAGAGCATTGAAATCAGATTATATTTATCATACATCCTCTTTTTGACCTATAGTTTATTATGCTCCCATTGCCATGTGGAGGTGAGAGTGTCTACCTGTTGCATCCACAGACAGAGATAGGATACATATGTGAGTAAAAGTTGGAGGATGTTTTGGCTGCAGAATTGTTTTACTAAATCTTGATTTGAAGAAAGCAGTACTTCTGCAGGCTGCCAGTACTGACTCCCTTGTAAAAATGCTAGTTCCCTGACTGTCTCTGGCCTCACTACTTACTGAGCCACCAGAACAAGCATGATGAAGTCAGGACTTATATACATACTTCTCTCCTTTAAAGATCTACAGACAATGTCACAGACAAGTCTAACCAAAATGGGGGAACTGCAGTGTGGAGACCTTACATCTGTAGAAGCCAGTGTGCAAATTAAAGTAATATTAAACTCTTAATTCTTCTTTTTTCAATAATGAATCTAGATCAAAGAAATATAAATTGCCCAGCAAAGCCTTTCTTTACATGTTTCCCAAACACTTACAGTTATCATGTTTCCAAACAGCACCAATATTCTCAGCTCGACTTCCCTGAACTTCCTGTCCAGTACAAGATCACAAGGGACAGAGCAGACTACAGCAGCTGTCCAGGAGAGAGAAGGGGGAGGCCAGGGGTCGGGGAGTAGGTTGTTTAGCTGTACCTGTGTCCAGAGGCGAATCTACAACAAATTGCCCACCTGGCGTCCTGCCCAGTTCCTAGCGGCAGTGGCGTCACTAGTTGCCAGGAGCTGGGTGGGACGTCGGCCAGAGCGTCTCAGGTTGCAAAGAGTTGGGGCGGGGAGATGTGTATGACCCTTACACATCTCCCCCCGCCCGGTTCCTAGTAACCTGGGATGCTCTGGCTTGCATCCCACCCATCTCCTGGCAACCAGTGATGTCACTGGTTTCCAGAAGCTGGGCGGGATACCAGCCACAGCATCCCTGGTTGCTAGGAGCCAGATGGGGAGATGTGTATGGAAGACGGATGGGGAGAGGAAAAAAGTCAGCTGTCTCTATGTGTCAGTGAACTTTCGTGCCGTCAGCCTTCAATAGACGCCCAGGGCGTGTGCCATATCCTGGATACGCCACTGTCTGTGTGTTTTGTGGAGACATACACCTCTTGCTAGCACACACATAGGAACCTGCAAGGGAAAGGAGCCACCCCAAAACAGGATATCAGGACCATTTCTCAGGGGACCAGCTGATTCTGCAGGAAACAAACATGTTTCCTGCAGAAAGCAGCATCCATTGTAAAATACTTAATTAGGAAATCTGGTGCAACTTTTCTATTACCCATTTCACCAACAAACATATATTACTATGATAGTAACATTATTATTAGTAGGGATGCATCGAAATTTCGGCCGCCGAAACATATCGGCCGAAAATGGCACTTTTGGCAAAATGCCGAAATTGCCATCTTTCGGCCAAAATAGCGGCGCATCCCGGCATTCTCTCCTCCCTGCTGGGCACTGTTCTGTCTCCCGGGGGGAGGAGAGAAACTGTCACAGGAGGCCAAGCGGTGTGGGGCAGGAGAGCAATGTGAGAAGCCAGTGTCTCTCCTCCCGCAACGCTCAGCCCCCTGTGACAGACTAGGAGAGTGGCGGTGTGTGACAGCTGACAGCTGTCGATGCTGTCACAGGAGGTTGAGCTCTCCTCCCGCACCGCCCCACTCGTCAGTGATCAGTGATCTCTGAGTGTTAGTAGATAATTGGGGACAGATTATGTTTACTATATCCTCAATTATGAATAAATGGGAAGTGATCTACAGAACTTCCTGTTCATTCATAATTGTGGACACGGTAAACATACTATCTCCACAAGTTATGAATGAACAGGAACACTCAGCATAGACGATTCCTGTTCATTTATAACAGGGGATGCAGAAAAAGAGATTGAGGACTCTGTGTCCTCAATCCCTCTTCTATTTTAAAAGGGAAATATCAGGGGTCTGTGTAGATTCCCTGATATTTCCCCGAAGCCCCAAAAAGTAATGTAAAAAAATAAAAATATTCAAATAAATACAAATAAAATATTTAAAAAATGTAAAAGTTTATTTAAAAAAAATTTTTTTTAAAGGTTAGGAAAAAAAAACACATTTTCGGTTTCGGTCTGACATTTTTTTCATTTTGTTTTCGGTTTTGAAATGTTCATTTTGGTGAACTTCTAATTATTATTGCTCTCTACCAGCACGTAGGTCAGATAATTCTGTTAGTGCACCCATGAATAAGGAGTACAATACATGACATTGTCAGTAATACTAAAGAAGTGTTAAATTGCAGTTTTCTTTACAACACAACATCGTCATTAAGTCCAGGATGAAATATTAATAGTTGTTCCAGACAGTTTTCCATATTCATATACATTTTCACTATTTTTAAACTGCCTGTAGCGGTTGCTAGGAGACGGTGATGTCCAGCGCTACTCTTTGTGCCATCAGATCATCTCGGATACAGAGACTACCTGGCTTTCGCCTCCAGACTAGAAAACTATCCCCAGGCTTTATCCATCAGGGTTTTGTTAACAAGAAAAAACAGCTTTGTATTTGATATATTTGTTGCATATTGTTCCACACCCTTGAAAATGTTGTGAACTGAATGCTCATTTTCTGAATCTAGAGCACAAATGTAATCATCGCAGCCCATCAAACAGACCCCATCAGGGCCAGCGCCTGCACCAGCATGGTGAGAGCGGACATCGGCAAAGCATCACTTCCAAGTGCATTCCCACTCCTGCAGGCAAATTGGGATAACACCTACTTTATATTTGTTACTTGTTCCCATTCACCGATATATATTTAATATAACTGAAATATTTACAAATTGACACATTTTTTCTCGCTCTTCTCGAAAAAAAAAAAAATACTATAAAACTGAAGTCTTTCCCTGCTGTGAAATGGTTAGGAGGGGGCTGGGGAGTTAAAGGAATTCTAATGTCCCAGCATATACTTTCCTGTTATAACATCAGTTACTCAAGTTGTATACAGTTAGGCAGCGCGTGGCAATGCCACGGTGTAATCTGGCAACATAGTCACCAAGGACTCTCAGCCAGAGGGACTGAGAGGTTCCAGAATGGGAATAGTTTTGCAGGGAAGAAGCTGGTTTTTCAGTTTCTTCCGGGTTTCCGGATTTTAGCTGGGATCTGGAACTCTGGAGATTTCTAAGAGTTCTGGTTGGGATGAAATCTCCAGTCCTGGGGCCAGGTGTTGCCAATGGCCAGTCTAGGCTGATCAGGTGGCTGAGAGCAGCCTTTTTAGGAGTGTGGACTAGAGCTCAGTAGAGTAGTGGGTGTGCGGAGGCACACAGCCACATGCAGAATTTGATGCGTGCAGGAAGTACATGTGGACCGGCCGGGGGAGGCTGGGAGAGGTTGAGAGGGTCGGTGGCACCCAAGGGACTTGTTGGACAGACAGAGAGAGTCAGTGTCCCACGAGGGGTATGCAGTTGCAAGCATCACACAGGTGTGTGGTTAGACGCATGGAGCTGAGGAAAGCTACTGAGCAATTAAGTACTATCCTTGTGGAGAAATTCGGTGAAGTCCCGAAACTAAGACACTGGGAGTGTATGGGACAACCTAATGTCGGTGAGACACAAATATGCTGTTTTCAATGAAAGTCAAGTGAACTGTCATGCTTCTTTATGCTGAAGAGAAGCTGATTATGTGAAAGACATGGATTGTTGGCCTCTTTGAGCATAAAGACTGTCATCTTTTATGTTAAAGTTGGCTTCAAGAGTGGTCTGTTAGTGCTCACCATATGTGCTAATATCCCCAAGCATCACAATAGGCAATGTGCACACCCCCTGCAACACCCACAGTTATATATAGGTAATGGACACATCCCTGCCACACCCCAATTTATATATAGGCAATGGACACACCCCTATCACACCACCAAATATATATAGACAATGGACACAACCCTAATTATATATAGGCAATAGACACATCCTTGTCACACCCCTAATTATATATAGGCAATGGACACGCCCCTATCACACCACCAAATATATATAGGCAATGGACACATCCCTGCCACCCCCCCATTTATATATATAGGCAATTGACACACCCCTAATTATATATAGGCAATGGACACATCCTTGTCACACCCCCAATGATATATAGGCAATGGACACACCCCTATGACACCACCAAATATATATAGGCAATGGACACACCCCTAATTATATATAGGCAATGGACACACCCCTGTCACACCACCAAATATATATAGGAAATGGACACACTCCTATCACACCCCCATTTATATATATAGGCAATGGACACACCCCTATCACACCCCCAATTATATATAGGCAATGGACACGCCCCTGTCACACCCCCAATTATATATAGGCAATGGACACGCCCCTGTCACACCCCCAATTATATATAGGCAATGGACACACCCCTATCACACCCACAGTTATGTGAACCATGAGGAATTTATATTTTTATATCAAAAATGATTGGTTAAACCCAGAATTGTTTTTTCTCCCCATTACTTTTCCTTTAAATTGACTTTTCAAAATAGCAAAGAAGACAATTAAGAGATAAGATGAAGACTGTAGTGCAGAATAACAGTTTTTGAAGTTGAAGAAAACTTTTTTCATAGATATCCCCCCCCGAGGAGCTGTCAGATGGAACCATATAACAATGCGGGTATGGTTCCCCGTCACATTACCAAGCGCATGGTTTATTCAGGCACAGACAGTTGCACTTGGTTAAACATGCAGAACCTCAATACACTAAGCCTTCACCTGCCACTTGGAATTATAAGTTGGCTGTTTTCCTCCATGAATGTAAAGCATTGTTCATGTTAAACACAAGTAGGTCACTATAAATAGCTGAGCTAGACATTAAAGTGGGCTTTCTCCTTACATAAACCCTCCATCCCCTTCTTTTTTTAAAATTTTGGATAAAATGGGGAAAGGTTAGAACACCTGTCCGGGTTTAACTGCTATCCGGGAGAGAGATTTCCTCTCACTTTCTGTCCTGGGGACATTTTATCAGACAGGAGATGAGGCAAAATCTGCAACAGGGTAACAGGCAATAAAAAAACTGGCAGAGGTTCTAGCATGCCTCTACTTGATGATTTTTTTTCTTCAAATTAACCATTGGAGTGAGGCTACCCCCACATGGCAAGGGTTAAGTGCTGGTTTTGTTTTGGGGGTGAACATAAAGAAGATTTACTGATCCTCAGTCCTTCCTGCCTGGCTGCTAGACTGGCTGGCTTTACAAAGGTAAATAGAGTCTTGGCTGTTTACAGGGCCGTGCTGCCACGGACGTACGTCATGGTTGCGATGGCGTTAAGCCCAGGTCACACCAGCCGCTGCACAAAATGTACATATGCTGGTGTGCAGTGCTCAACAGTGCCGATGCGCCGCACCTGTACTTTTTTTTTTTACAACTTTATTGAAATGTCACAAGCTTTATGGGCACAGCGGGGTGCGTGGTGGTTGTACTGCATCGCATCCCACTGCACTGAAAAAAAGTACTGGATGCCGTATTTTTTTCAGTGCAAACCACGCACTATTACGTTGTGGCGGTGTGAACCGAGCCCTCTGTGACAAAGCAAATTGCCTTATGTTGCGTTGGGACTGTGCTGGGAACAGTGGCCATAAGGTGTGAGTCGGCCCTTAAGAAGAGTGAAAGAGGAGGTGTTGGAACAAGCAAAGATATGCAACAATACAGGTGAACAGGAGAGAATCCAAGGTATGCAAGATCTCAGGGGCTGACATAGCCCCCCCAAACAGGCTTCTCCTATGTTCACCCTCCTATGAGTAACCCTCTAAAGCTAAGCCCCAGGCACACAAATGTGCATTTAAATATATTCCTCAATAGCTATGAAGGATATACAGTAATACCTTGATTTACGAGTATAATTAGTTCCGGAAGCATGCTTGTAATCCAAAGCGCGTGTATGTCAAATCGAATTTCCCCATAGGAAATAACGGTTCTCGACTCCAAGGCACATCTTTCTTCCCATTATACTCTATGGGCATTCTTGGTGTAATTCACCCTTGTCATTCCATAGAAAACAGGAAAAATCCAAAGTTATTTCAATTGTAAAAGATGTTACTATACACGGGGAAGGTCTGTGGTAAAGGATAAGTTGATATCTTTTTCAGATTTGCCTACAAAATATCTGATACTATGCTTCCCATTATACTCTATGGGCATTTCGTTTGGCTTCATTATAGTCTATGGGCATTCTCTTCCCCTGTCAAAGTCTATGGGCATGTCATTCCTTTTAGTAGGCCCCATCATGTTATTCACATATATATGAAGGACAGAACAGAAATGGAGTGAGCTTTTCAGGGAGATATACAAATTGTATATCTCCTTTATATTTCTCCTTTTTTATTTTCTCACCTGCCTCAGTCCTCGCCTCGTGCCAGTCTACCTCTTTCCGGATGTCCTGAGTGAGGCACCCGTGCGCGCAGCCTCACGTCCTCCAGTGCCATGTGACATGTCACGCTATGCGGGCGGGGGCCAGGGAGGAGCTAACTTTAGGATGCGATCGTGCAGATCGCATAGGACAATACGTTATGGCATTGCCGTATGCGGCCGCTGCCATAACGTATTATTCTATGCAATCCGATCGGCAATTTTCAGCGGGCTCAAGGGGCAGATGCTCTGGGCCCCACAACCTTGATTGGGCCCGGGGCAAGTGCCCTCTTTGCTCTGCGTTAAAGACGGCCCTGCCAGACACCCTACACAAGCAGAGAGAGCAGCAGTAACCAGTCTTTATTACAGGAAGCTCCTGCTCAGAAGCAACGTGTCACACTGTATTACTGCACAGATCTGGAAGAAGTACACGAAGCTCACCAAGATTCCAGTAACAATACGCATGGCTCTTGTATTTAGACAGTATTTGCTTATCCGGGAGTTCGGCTTTAATAGGTCCACTTGTTGTATAAGCCTCATCTGCAAAAAAAATGCACCTTCATCGGGCACTGCGGTGACTTACAACCCTCGCTGTTTGCAGATAGGAAGAAATGTGACTTAGGCGTTTTATGATGATGGCCATGTTCCACTTTTACTTTGCAAAACCACATATCAATCGATGGCATGGCAGAGAAACAGTGAAAAGAGCTCTTTATAATGAGGATTGTTCTTTATCATGGTGGCTTTGAAAAACCATTTCCAGTATATTGCTACAGGTTATATTTTTAGACACACTTCTCTCTATTAATAGACACACTTGAAGTTACCCATTATTTTGAAATAGTGATATCCTCTGATATGCACAACACTCATCTCTTAGACTCTGAAGACAAAGCATACAACTTTCCGCCGTTCTCTCTGAATATCAAAAAGTTACCATTTCGTTCGCCTCTGCAAACACAATCGGTTGGACCAGTGATAGTCAGGCAAGCAGTTGATTTCTAGCTGCTTGGAACTACAAATCCCAGAATGCCTTGCTACCTACCAGACTGAGCTTATGTATCAGGGTAGGGATGAGCTCAGGTTTGGACTGAACCTGGTCCACAGCTGAGCTCCTCCGAACCCGGAAGGAGCCCCTCTTGAACAGAGAAGAAAGCTCTTTCGTGTCACCCAATCAGCTGTGAGCAGGGAAATGCAAAAAACGCTGAGGGTTTAATAAGCCTTTAAAGCTGAAATCATATCCCACAAAGGATATAAATCCACTTTGTGAGCACTAAATGCCTTTGCAATCCCAGCATTACCTTGTAAAAGTAACAGTGACATCATCACTGTAGTTGTGCAGAGAGCAGAGCAGTGGGAGGGGCCCAGCAGGTCCACCAAGCACAGTACTACAGAAGGGGGCGGATACAAGACCAGTCACCCTGTACAAGAAGAGAGCAGCAGTGACCAGTCTTTATTACAGGAAGATCCTGCACAGAAGGAAAGTTTCACGCCGGTTTATGGCACAGACCTGGAAGAAATACACAAACAACACCAAGAGTCAACTAAGAATACACATGACCCTTGTATCAGGACAATATTTGCTTATATGGAGTTCAGCTTTGAAGAAAACCTGAGCTTTGCGCAGTATGAACAAATGGACTTGTTGGCTCTACAGCAGCCATTACTAACCTTTCACTTGTATCCCAAAGTCAAGAGTAGTTTTTTTTAACTCTTTCACAGGCAATGCAAACTCCCCCATTTCCACATGCCATCTAGGGTTGCCACCTTTTCTTCAAGCGAAACCCGAACACTCTAGCGACACGCGGACATTATTTGGGGGGAGAATAAGTTGTGGCTTAGTCATATGTAAATAGCGGCAACCATTCATATGTAAATATCACAGTTTAAACTATTTTCAGTGGGGAGCCAGTAAATCTTAATTTTGGTTGCCCCTGTCTGCCTGACATCTTGTGTCCGGGTTTCTGCTGCCATGCAATTTGGACACAGCATTCAAATCCCGGACTGTCCGGCTGAATCCTGGACAGGTGCCAACCCTAATGCCAGCAACCAGGGGTGTCCATTAGTTGCTCAGGTACCAGACGCTATATTGTTGGGAGGGGCAGGAATAGTGAAATGTGTGCCCCCCTTACCAGGATGTACTGGGCATCTCTCTGGGCTGTGGCAGTAGATCAGCACAGAGGTGTTGCAGGTAGAAGGTAAGTAAATGTTGCCTATTATGGGCAAAGTACAAGTTCCCTTTAGTTCACCAAGATGTGTCAACCAGCTCAAGTTAGGTATTACTTTGTCCTTAGCCTTTCTTCTAGGTACACACTGGTAAAAAGCTATTATGGGCATGTCTGTCTTGCTCATGTCAAGTAAAAGGAGCAGAACTGAACTTTGAAATCTCTTTTTTGTGTGCTGTTTTTTACCACTGAAAATTGTCCCTACATTATGAGTCAGCTTTTCCCAAGAGCATGAAAGGCAGAGATTTCAATGTTCTGAACTAGATCTGTTCTCTGCAATGAGCTGTGCCGACATACAGGTGTAATTCAATACCGATCAGTGCTGTGATCTATAACATATACTGTACACACAGTCCATGGCAGTATACACTTACCGGCCGCTTTATTAGGTACACCTCTTCAACTGCTCATTAACACAAATATCTAATCAGTCAATCACATGGCAGTAACTCAATACATTTAGGCATGTAGACATGGTCAAGATGGTCTGCTGAAGTTCAAACCGAGCATCAGAATGGGGCAGAAAGGTGATTTAAGTGACTTTGAACATGGCATGGTTGTTGGTGCCAGACAGGCTGGTTTGAGTATTTCAGCAACTGCTGATCGGTTTACAGAGAATGGTCAGAGAAAGAGAAAATATCCAGTGAGCGGCAGCTCTCTGGGCAAGAATGCCTTGTTGATGTCAGAGGTCAGAGGAGAATGGCCAGACTGGTTCAAGCTGATAGAAAGGCAACAGTAACTCAAATAACCTCTCGTTACATCCGAGGTATGCAGGATACCATCTCTGAACACACAACACATTGAACCTTGAAGCAGATGGGCTACAGCCACAGAAGACCACACCGGGTGCCACTTCTGTCAGCTAAGAACAGGAAACTGAGGCTACAGTTTGTAAGGGATCACCAAAATTGTCAAATAGAAGATTGGAAAAACGTTGCCTGGTCTGATGAGTCTCAATTTCTGTTGCGTCATTCGGATGGTCGGGTCAGAATTTGATGTAAACAACATGAAAGCATGGATCCATCCTGCCTTGTATAAAGGGTTCAGGCTGGTGGAGCTTCACATTATGGATGTGAAGCCAAGAAATCTGCTGCAACTGTGTGAGGCTATCATATCAGTATGGACCAAACTCTCTAAGGAATGTTCCCATCACCTTGTTGAATCATTTCCACAAAGAATTAAAGCAGTTCTAAAGACAAAAAGGGTCCAACCCGGTACTAGAAAGGTGTACCTAATAAAGTGGCCAGTGAGTGTAGGTCTGGAACATAATCCGACATGGCCCGAGGTATAGTAAATGCTCTACTCCTTTTCCAGCAACACATAATTCAAACATGTCCCTCACAATTCTATATAACAGGGGTAGGCAACCTTGGCACTCCAGCTGTGGTGAAACTGCAAATGCTATCATACCTCTATCTCTGGGAGCCAGGACCATGACTGTCAGAGTCTTGCATTGCCTCATGGCACTTGTAGTTCCACAACAACTGGAGTGCCAAGGTTGCCTACCCCTGCTATAGAATCTTTCCAAAACGATACACGTGTTGCATGGTAATAGACCGGTGTGTTCCCAAAATATTTTAAACAGCCTTGAATGTCAATATGCAAATTAAACAGTTAAACAATGTCATTAAGATTAGCATAGTATTTGATAAAATATAAAATTGCCCCAAACTACAAATATATGATCATAAATAAAACATATATTTGGGCTAATTAATCCTCAGTGATTTCCACACAACGTATTATACAATTATATATAAATGAATACAAGTTCATGTGACACTAAACTCAGGAGTTAAACCTTAAAAAAACATTCAGGTGCCCCAACTGTTAACAGAAATGTATCTTATTTGTGTATCACTCGGCTGTAGATCCTCAAATCATCTCTGCATTGGTGCTGACACTGTCCTTCCTTCTGGAGGGTGGCTATTTTTGTTCCCCATGGTCCCTGTGTATGTTGTAAAGTAGTCACCGCTCCAAGCTCGCTCCCATGATGGACTACAATCGCAATACAAATTAGTAAACTAAATGTGAGATTGTAGTCCATCCCGGGAGTGAGCTTGGAGTGAGCTTGGCGTGAGCTGTTATCTGACTAGCTTTCTCAATTCAGAATTACTTGTACAAGAATTCACTGGGCGTAAATGTGGTGAATGTTGTTTCAATCAACATAATCTGTTTATCATTACCTGCACGGGGTCAGAGACCTCATGACCTGGATGAATGAGAACTTTCAGGGCTTGTTCACACCAATTGGGGTACGTTCCGGTGCGGTGGCTCCTGGAACGCACAGCAATCGCACACTAAACTTCCCCCTTAGTTCGGGTGCGGGAGGGGGTGCACTGAAGTAAATGGCACTGCAGCCACGCCCCCCTGCCCGCAGTGCGATCGATCGCGTTGCAAAACATTGCCTACCTACCGGTCCACTGTGAGCGGAAAAAATAGAGCATGCAGCATTTTTTTGCTTTTGCAGTGGACCAGAATGCAGGCAATGTTTTGACCATTGTCAACCATGATTTGGCCATTGACTTAAATGTACCCCCACGCCCCTCCTGCCCCAGAATGAAGGGGGAAGTTAGGTGTGCGATTGCTGTGCATTTCAGCAGCTACCGCTCTGGAATGCACTGCAGTTGGTGTGAACTGGTCCTCACAGGCATTTTTATTTCTTAAAAGAAGAACTATGAGGTGAGTGAAAATCACTCAGCCTCATAGTTCGAGCCGACGTGTGACAATGAAACTGTCAAACGTCGGCTCAATAGATCAGGAAGTGAGCGAACACATACTGTCGCTCGCTCACTTCTTGATCCTGTCCCTGCAGAGAGCCGTGACTGTTACTCACGGCTCCCTGCAGGGATTCCCGCGCTCCGATCCTCCAGTGCTGACTGGCGGAACGGATGGGGCGGGTACAGCTGGCTCTGGCTCTAGATAGGCAGAGCCAGCTGTCAATCACACAGCTGGGTGGATCTCGACAGTCATGTCGGGATCCGTCCCGGTTGCGGCGGTCTCAGTATACCGCAAGCTGTAGCTCGCGGTATACTGAGCTTTGGGTCACGGGAGGGCGCTAGTTTATGTTCTCCAGTGACCCTTAGGAGAACTATGGGGGAAAGCACTGACCCCATAGTTCTCCGTTAATAATGATTAGAAAGACTTATAGTCCCAATTTTATCCAAAATTGTGCACAATGTGCAAAAATCTTTAAATAGTATTTGACATATTATTATGTGAGTGAAGTAATTTTCAAATTTGATGGTGGCAATGTTAATGGTTTTTAATTTTAGTAAGGAGTACGCCGTTCATATATTGTGACTGCTGGACGTTGCTAATAGGAGCTAACAAAGGCATTTGTTTAGTACAGAGAATATAAATAAATACTGTTAGAAAAGGCAGTTAATGAAGATAATTTACATTGTGTACATTATAAAGAAGATTACCAACAAGCAGGTAAGAGCAGGTAAAGAGACATACAGTAGTAGACCTCTTCCGCAATAAAAATCCTGTCTGTTCGCACATTTTTTAAAGTTTAAGGAATGCTTTTTAATTATAAATAGGTACCTCTTTGTCCCCAAAATTACACTGTTGCTGTTTTGATGTCAGTGGTTGGTACAATGGCAGAATGGTTGTACTTAAGGGTTTGTTTACACCAACCTGAATGCATTATGTGCTGTATAGCTCATGCTGGCTTGTGTGCACGTTGAAGAGAGGTGCGATGCGTCATTACAGCATATCACACTGTTTACTTTTCATTAATTCATTCATCCATTTAACTCTATGCACTGTGGTCCACTGCAGTACATTGCTCTGCTTAAAATGTGAATATGCTGCATTTTTATGCGATGCAGCATTATGTTGTGAACAGGGCACATGGAAAACAATTGCTATGAAGCCTGCGTTGATCAATGCAGAACAATGCATCTCAACGTAACCTGGTGTGAACAAGTCCTTACTGTTTCTTTCTCTTTCAATGTAATTTTACTCAACGGCTTCTGACTGAAGTGCTGTCCATGTGGCTGATATTTGTATCCCAGCAGCTGATGATCAATCTGGTACCATGTTCATGAACAGGCACACATTGGCTAAATACATTTACCTGAGTGTAAAACAATAATGTTCCCTCCCCATTATTCTCAAATTGCTGCTCTGTTCTAAGTCAGGATTTCGATATTGTGATGAATTCAAGCTGTATTTTACAAATTGATATTTTATAATTTTACAAAATTATAAAAATATTATTCATAATTTTGCAAAATGTATTTATAATTTTGGAAAAAGAAAAACAATAATGTCAACAATAAACATGTACGAATGTGGGAATCACATCAAAAGCTTTTATGTGCTGACTATTCACTATGGTGGCAACACTCTGCACACATGGTTATCAGGTACAATTAGGGTTGCCGCCTACAGTAGGTGGTATTTTACCAGCCTGCCAGTAAAAATGTGACTTATTGCCAATGTTATCAATAGGGAACAAATCAGAAGGCCTGACATTTTTCTTAGAAATAGTGTAAACCTTAGGTACAATGGCCTGCATATCGAGATAAGTTGGGTAAGTAGTCATGAATCCCAAGTGTCTCTTTTGGGCTGAGCTGCTCACACCATTCTTCCCTTCTATACAAACATTTTCTTTTGTGGATCTGACAATATGAATCTCCGCGGGTTATGTTCAATGAAAATACATGCCTGGCTCCAGTATTTAGAGCGGCACTCCCTCTTATTGTTATGACATAATCTGGTGCTCTGTGCTTTATCAGACTACAGTCATAGCATTATAAAGAAAGGGAACATAATCTTCCAATTATTCCAAAAAAAAAATACACTGTCAGAGCTATGATGCCCATACTGGCCGCTGTGCCTGTATTCAGAGTTTTATCTTTCATTCTCTTTCTTACTTATTTGCTATTGACCACCTATGTTTCCCATCAACAACAGGAAAAGGGTTTTGAGGAGCAAAGGAAATTGCATTGAGGTGCTCCACAACTAATACCCATGGCTCCAGCAGCTCAAAATGGAGCTCCTGCTACTAATAAAATGGACCGCTAGGCAAGTAGCTGATTACAGAGGTGAAACACAAATATGTGGCACATTTTACCTGGTAAAGAATTTGAATCTTGTTTCACCTTGCCACGCGGCAGAGCCAAATAGGTGTCACACTTACTTCCCAGTTGAGCTCTACAGTTTTGCCCAACCCGACCTCACTCCCTCTGTAAGCCCACCTAAATGTTTCCAGGTTTTGCCCACCAGCATATAAAATAACCACTCATTCCACATTTCATACTAAGACAAATTTCAGACAATTCACTTGATAAACATTTCTGAAAGTCCAACGGAAGTCACATACTTTTTATCTCTTCATATTACTGTACTAGCACATGTTACGAATTGTGATTGATTTGTACTTGGAAATTCTTGAACATATCTTTTTCTCTCAATGAAAATGCGGCATCCTGCCTCACTCTTCAGTGCTCTGTACTGGCAGAGCTAAGTAACAGCCACGCCTCTTAGTTCAACTTCCTTTAGGTCTGGTTCACACCTAGGAGTTTTTGAGCAGTTCGAAAAGTGCTTTTAAATGCCCAGCACAACAAATCCCATGATTTTCAATGGCCCTGGCTCACACCTGAGCAGAAAAACGCCAAAGGCCCGAAAAGATACAGGAGGTTCTTTGGGCAGTTAAAAGCTTTTTTTTTGCCCCATAGACTTCATTGGAAATGTCCAAAAACGCGTGACAGAAGCATGTGGAACATTTTCGTGAGAGTTTTTTGCGCGTTCTTCCATTGCCCACAATATTTTATGAGCTGCCAATTAAAACGTGCGTCCTCATGTACGCTTGTTAAAATGCGCATACAAATGTGCACAACGTGCATAAACGCGCAAATAACCGCATCTTGTTAACGCACGTACAAATGTGCAAAAATGGTGCCGCCTAGGTGAACCAGGCCTTACATAGGTTTGTATTGCAGAGAAAGGGAGGTGGGTGTCTGATCAAGTCAGTGTGAATTACTGAGAGCATTCGGTCTTTTCTGATGGCTACGAGACTGCACAGTCATGTTTAAACACACTGCGCAACTGCTGTAAGAGGACAATGGGCGCCGCGTAAGACTATGAAAATGGGCATTGTTAGTATATGTCTATCTAACTTAATATCTATGAAGTCAATAAGGCTTTAACAACTTTTGAATGAATACAGACACCAATTAAAAGGTTCGCTTTTTTGCCTTCATCTGTAACTAATGCCATTTTCTTCTTTATTATAGAATCCATGCTGTATAAATGTGTAATATGTTAGTTACAATCAATACTGATAACTCTAGCCGTATAAATGGCAGTACAAAAGTCATTTTGATATAATGTTCCAATAACTGCCCAATCTTTGGGGCAATCAGCATCCACACCAACAGTAAATGGAAAATTATTAATAATGCTATGACCCATTCCTTGCTCTTATCCAACAACAGGTACCAGTGTCTTCTGCATAATCCTAACCTTTGGTATAGGTGCTGGATATTCAGTCCTTTCAAATTGGGCCATCCCCATGTATGATCAAGTCTATCATTCATAGTGACTGCTAGGATCCAGACAGCCGAACTGCATCAATACCTTAGCCTCATGGTTATTATTAGACAGGATTTATATAGTTCCAACAGTTTGCGCAGCACTTTACAATATAAGAAAAACATTACAATTACAAGACAAGATGTTAAGGAGGGCCCTGCCCCTGAGGGCTTAAAATATAAAAGGAAGGGGCAAGTGGCACTTGAGGAGGTAGCTGGTGGGGATGAATTGTTTAAGAACGTGATGGTTCATTGGTTAGTTTGAGGTGGGATAGGCTTCCCTGAAGAGATGAGTCTTTAGGGATCGTCTAAAGGCAGTCAGAGTGGGAGATAGACCGATAGGTTGGAGTAATGAGTTCCAGAGGATTGGAGGCGAGCATGGGAGGAGTTGATGAGGGAACTGGAAAGCAGGAGGTCTTGGGAGGAGTGGAGGGAACGGTTAGGGTAAAACTTTGAGACAAGATTTGAGATATAGCCGGGGTCAGAGTTGTGGGCGGCTTTGTAAGTGGTTGTTAATATTTTGAAATCTATCCTTTGGGCGAGTGGAAGCCAGTGGAGGGATTGGCAGAGAGGGGCGGGGGATGGAAGCCAGTGCAGGGATTGGCAGAGAGGGGTGAGGGATGAAAGCCAGAGGGGGGTTGCAGACACTCAGCGGTTGGTTTGGTGAATGAGTCTAGCAGCAGCATTCATGATAGATTGAAGGGGGGATAGCCTGTCTAGAGGTAAGCCAATGAGGAGGGAGTTGGAATAGTCAAGACGAGAGATAACAAGTGAGTGTACGAGCAGGTTTGCGGGTTCATTGGTGAGGAAGGGGTGTATTTTGGAGGCGGCAGGATTTGGATAGTGATTGGATGTGGGGAAGAAAGGTGAGGTCTGAGTCAAGGATGACACGTAGGACCTTGGCATGGGGGGAGGGTTGGATAGTTGTGTTATCAATCTCAAGGGAAAAGTTGGGGGGCGGTGCACGGGCAGGAGGAAATATCATGAGCGTTTCGCTTTTGAAAGGTTGAGTTTTAAGAAGTGTTGTGACATCCAGACTGATATGTCAGTTAGTAAATTAGTGTCACGCAAGGACACGGAGGGGGTGAGTTGTGGAGTAGAAAGATATATTTGACTGTCATCGGCATAGAGATGGTATTGGAAGCCATGTGAGGTTATTAACTGACCAAGGGGGGCGGTGTGGATAGAAAAGAGAAGGGGTCCAAGGACAGAGCTTTAAGGGACCCCAACAGAAAGAGGAAGAGGAGGGAAGGAGTTAGAGTGTCAAAAAACTTTTATAACTTAAAACCCACATGATCCTGTTTTCTTATTTTGTAATGCAGTCGGACTTCCAAAAAGGTAAAGCATTTTTTTTTTTTATGTACTAGTGTTGTTTGGATTGCCAATGTTCCCTGAGCAGCGTGGTGTTTGGGGCACTGTGCAGGGGAATGGAGAACTGGACTGCTGCACTCTATGGGAGATCAACGGTACAAATCCTCAATGTGCAGCCAGCAGGACACTTAAGTATTGGCTGCAGCACATTATAAATAAAATCTTTACATATGTTTTTACTTTTAGGCAGTCTGACTGCATGATAATAACAATAAAAATCTAAGGTTTATTCAGGCTCTAACATAAATCATAGAGCTAAACGTACCATAGCCTATCAAAGTTCACTCATTGCTTAACATGATTTTGGATGACTGGCAGTGCCTCCCCACCAGAGGTTAGCTGGTAGATGACTGTCAAACTTTCCTTATAAGTAATGGATCTACCAGTATAGGGTACTCCACTGTCCATGGCATTAAGAACTACATCAGCCAAAGAATATTTAGCGGACACTTCCAGGAGTGTCCGATACCTAGTCCCCTACCTCACACTATTGATCCGCCTGCTTGCTGATACATTACTGTACTGTGACTTTGACTACTGGGTTTGCAACACTCCGACCCTGTCTCCCATTGTCACCCTTTTTAATGTGTTTCCAATGGAG
Source organism: Nanorana parkeri (assembly GCF_000935625.1). Taxonomy (NCBI): domain Eukaryota; kingdom Metazoa; phylum Chordata; class Amphibia; order Anura; family Dicroglossidae; genus Nanorana; species Nanorana parkeri. The sequence continues at coordinate 256,665 of NW_017307988.1, forward strand.
AATATAAAAGTATAAGCAGTTGTGCTGATGCTCATTACATAGACATGTCCCACTATTGGCACCATTAAATAGCCTGCCCTGAGCATCGATGAGCAGCTGGAGTGCATGCATGTAGATAGGAAGTGTTGGCAGAGAGGCTGCAGGAGATCAACTGAAATGCAACAAAGGATCAAAAAGAGTATTTTCTAAAGGAAAAAACAAGGCAACTGTTATGATACATAATGTCTTAGCAAACTATATGTCATCCAATTAGGTTTATTAACATTTACCTAACAAAAAAAGAAATAAATCATTGTAAAAATGTTACTATTTTTTAGTCTTGAATATGAAGAAAATATGCTGTATACAAGTCTACTATGGATTCCCTTTAACTAACTCTCAATATTTGTAGTCAAGTAGGCTGACTACAGGGACATCAATCAGATATGCTTGAAAATCACTGGGCCACTTCTGTTGTTCACTGCTCATTATATAGAGATAAAGCTGGCCATACACCTTACAATTATCTACAGAGTTTCTGTTGTCAGATGGAAAAGGTGCAACAGATTCCTCCATCTACGCTAAACTGTGTGGATGGAGTAATCTCCACCTGGGCCGATCTGTTGCACTTTTTCCATCTGACCACAGAAAATCTGCAGATAATTGTAAGACAAGTGTTTGGAGTGCTCGTCCAATGTGCACCATGCGCACAGATGGATGAACGATTGTTTGAGGGTCTAATTATTCCTGATGGAATGATCTGAAGCTGTGATCTGAACGTGAAAGTAACATATTTCTCTGTGCACCCCTTCTGTTTGATTCTCACCTGCCTCCTCCCTTCCCCCCCCTTTTCTCTGGTTACTTCAAATATCCAACCATAGTTGTTCATCTAGTTCAGTTCATTTCAATTCCATGCACCCTAACAATTCAAGCCTTGTGCGCACTCTATCTACTTGCTTTAAAAGAAATAGCCACAGATACAAATCAGAATACAGCATCCTTCACAAAATATCATGCTATGCTCTTCTGTGAAGTGACCATAAGCCCACTACCTATAATGATACTTTTGACTTGAGTATGTAAGATTACAGTAATCATTGGAAAAGGCTGGTACTGGTCCTCTCTTCATTCATTACACCAAGAAAGATTGAATATACAGTATAGGAATGCCTACAGTATTTCTTTAGTGACAGGGCAGCAATAGCAGCAGTAAGGACAAGGGAGAAGTACAACAAACTTTACCTAAAACTGACCTGTAGGGAGTCCCAAACCTGCAACGTATACCGTATGTATTCCTGTATATTGCTTATCAGTGAATCCCATGTTAAACAGTTGTGGCTGTTCACTTAATCAAAATAGGGAAATTATGAATTCTGTTTCCTATATTAAAAATGGCCAGGACCAACACCAATCAACACCTCTGTGCAACCAACACCACCGATTAAATTAGAAACAGATTAGACTGGTCACGTTTATTGATTAGTAAAGCAGATTGCCAGGCTATTATGTATTGTATTTCATGAATCCACCATCTGAATCACAGAGTTCTGTAAGCTCATATCAGATGCAGAAAGAACTCGCTAGAGAATCAGGGGCCTACCACTTGGTTCACAGAGTTTTGCAAGCTCCCATTAGACACAGACATTGGATCCCTCTAAAATATGGCATCCACGGTCTAATACACAGTGTGTTGTGAGCTCTCATAATGTAGGAGAAACATACTCTAGAATCAGGGAATCAACACTTTATACACAAAGCTCTATAATTGGAGATCTACCACCTGATTCACAGAGCTCTATAAAAGCTCACCTAAAATTCAAGAGAGACTCACTCTAGAATTAATACCTCCTGATACCTGGAGCTCTGTGGGCTCACTTCAGATGCAGGAGTAACTCATTCTAGAAGCAGGGAGCCACCACCTGATGATATACCGAACTCTGTAAGCACACCAGATCAGATACAAGCATCAAGTACAAACTTACTCTAGTATTGGGGGTCCTTCATTTGGCTCATCAAAGAGCTCTGTGGCCTCCTCACACACATACCCCTATCATATTACATGGGGTAAAAGAGAATTCACTTTGTAAATCCAAACATCTCCGGCAGAGACAGCATTCAACAATTATCATCATCTGTATAATCTTCCATTAATCACGCTTACTCATGGAGAACAAGAAAGATAATACCAGATAAGGTTCTAGTGGAACTCCAGCCAAATCTCCAGGTAGTCAAGGGAATCTCCACAACCCAGAGAGTAATGCATTCTATTAGAAGCTAGGGGTAAATAAAAAAAAAAAGTTTGTCTGGAGTTCAAATTTAGGGTGAAATTAGTCCCCAAAAAAATGATAACTCAATGTAAGGTCAACAAAATAAAATTCCACTATCTCCTCAATTCTATTGACAATTATTACCATCAAAGTTTTGAAATGTTTTAAAGAGTGGTGTTTTTGTGTTAAAATAGCAACAGTAACTTAGGGCAATGGCTTTAATGACTAACTATAGCAAAAAGTATATCAAGCTTTTATCAAATATTTTTTTACTGAGAATAGAAAATGGCTTCCAGGCATTGAACCAAGCAGTAAAAACAGTACAATACATAATACGGATGTTTGGGAAGGAATAGGGGAGAAAAGGAGCACAACAGCTAGGACACAGTAGGACACAACTACAGTACATAAAAGTAACCACAGAGGGATTGCTTAGCAGTGACCAGCCAACAGAGGGGAGTTATAGTTTAACCAGAGGGTCATTAGAAAGTGTCCTTGTAATGAACCAATAGTAAATAAAAGTAAATCACCGGCACACACTTGAAGGGTTTTTAAAGTATTGATATGTTTATTCAATACCCAATGTCACATACTGTCATACGGTGCTAACGTTTCGGGTCCGCACAGGGATCCTTCATCAGAGCGACAATGACTCGATGAAGGATCCCTGTGCGGACCCGAAACGTTAGCACTGTATGACAGTATGTGACATTGGGTATTGAATAAACATATCAATACTTTAAAAACCCTTCAAGTGTGTGCCGGTGATTTACTTTTATTTACTATTAGTGTTTTGCACGGCGCCATCCGTGTGGTCACCTGGGCACCACATATACCTTGTGGTTTTGAGACCGTGGCAGTGCGAATGGGATTTGGACTTTCTTGTAATGAACCAATAATTCAACTCTGTTTTTCCTAGCGGAGGTATTTATAAGGGATTTTACATTTTTAAGCCGATGATTTGATCAGCCTTTAAATACTTTATTTCTGAAGGCGCAGTGAAAGTCAGAAGAAATAAGGAGGAGTGACAGTTCAGCAGGTGTTTGTTCTGAACAATATGCCAAATAATTCAAGAAGAATAGAGAAAGGGGCTAGAATTGCATTTTTTTGAGTTCGCAGTGGAACGGTGATGCTTTAATGTAACCTTCCCAGGATGCAATGCTCGGGCAGGATGACATCATTTGCTTTCTTGCTTTCTTGCAGGACTGTAATATAGAGGACTCTTCAGCAGAAGCTCCCAAGACTAATGCATTGAACCAACAAAGGGATCTCTTAGTGCAAAATGCTCAGTGTAAGGCAGAACTCCGCATTGCTCAACTGCAGGAGACCAGATCTCACAGATCGACATCAACCGAGCATGAATCTTCTAGATCCTCTCGCTCCAGAAGTTCAACATTAAGCGACAAGCTAATACATTTGTGCCAAAGTGGACCAGGATGTGTATGAACTCTATTTGTAAGTAAATTAAAAACATGTTGCTTTAACAAATTAATGTAATATAATTTACTTATTATTACTTAATAATGATTGAGAGCTGTATGCTGATGTAATTTTAAGTGAAAGGGGGGTAAAGGTCCATTTTAACTCTGACTTTTGGCTTTACGAATAGGATTGAGTATAGCTTCTTTGTCAGGGAAATGAAAATATTTGGCTATGACTAGCCTTGATCATCTATTTACACATCTACTTTCTGGCCCTAAAAGATCCCTCAGGAGAATTTTAGAGAGAAACTTCTTCCATCATGGCTTTAGTGATGGCTAACGCGGCTGACAAAGGCTGGTCTGCAAAGGGATTCTGGGAGTCCAGCACAGGGCCAGAGAGGTGAGCAAAGTGAAGAGGAGGGAGATTTGTGCACCATTCTGTGAGGGGTCCAAGATTACGTTTTGAAAGTTTGCTTTCATATAGCAGGTGAATTTTGTATGCGGATGTATTCAGCCATTTTTTTGAGGAGCCAGTGAAGAACAAGATAATTAATTTCGTCGAGCCTGAGGGGCACTTAAAGAGATAACAATCTGATGATATCCAGGGAGCATGACAGGCATAGAGAATGGCACTCTTGTTGATATTGGGCAGTTTGGGGCTAGAGGAGAGCTGAAACCATACGTCAATAAGCGTTGGTTTGTACCTTATTTCCACAGTTTAACCCCACTGTCCCCGGCGGTAGCATGTCCTGGAGGTAAAAAGAGCAGCAATGAAGTTCCAGTCTTGCTGCAGTCGAGCTGTACTATTTAGCCAAGGGGCAGATGTACACATACAAGTTGTATGGGCTGCTCATAGTCCTATTAAAATGCAGCCATTCTCTGGGCTCCAGCCCTGGAAGTCATACGCTTTAAATATGCAAGACCCCTTTGTAAATAGCCTGAGGAAGAGGCCTTGCCCCTTGAAACTTGCTATGATGATGCCATTAAAGTGTTACACTTAGTTACTTTTGTCATTTTGACCCACACAGTACTATTTATTGATCTGCTGATTTCTTATAACTGTTGGAAACCTTGGCCCAGCTCCATTTATTCAATTGACTTTATTCCAAGTAATGAAGTCATGCAACTTCAGTTACATTTTTCCATTTATATGGAGAATCTAGCAGATGGCATGTGGCTGAACTGCTTTTGTTAACGTGGAATGCCAGCCAGTGGTTTGAATTTCTCTAAGGTTTTTGACAGTCGTCACCAGGACAGGTGTCCACATTGAGAGATTTCCCCTCACCACCTGTGCTGGGGTCACATTGAGCATTTACCCTCATTTTCAAGAAGTGGGCTAAAATCCCCTCAACAGGGACACAGGTATCAATAGACCGTGACACAGGTTTTACCCGTTCTCTGCTCTGTCCAAAGCTAAAGAAGTTTGTATTTTTTTAAAATTAATATATTTTTTTACATACTGTTCTGCACTGTGACAGCTGCAGCCTGCTGTGATGTGCCGAGGAGCGTGCACATGAGGCAGGGGAATCCCTTACTCGTATAAACATCTTTGAGGCTTAAAGAGACAGATAGACCACCCGCTAGAAGGTACACTCACCAATCTCCCTTGCCTACTTCTGGAGCTCCCCTGGGGTCAGGCTATCAAGAACCACCGTCACTTTGCCCTAAAATTGGTAGTGACAGTGCCACTTAAAGTGAAACTGAAATAATATAAATTACTCCCTAGTCTCTCCTTGTTTTTATGTAACGAACAAATAGAAAACAAAATTGATTAATAAACCATCTTAAAGGCATTTTGCACTTTTTGCAAAATAATGAATAAATGCAAATATTGCTAAAAGAAAAAAATGTGCATTTATTTCTTTTTTGCATTGGCACCTGCAAAGCATTGCAATTGCGATCAGTGGATCACGGGTGCAATGCCAGGCTCCTGCAGACTGTTGCTTTGGTTATGGAGCTGGAGGAAATTCTCAATGGACTGCAAGTGCAGTGAAGTCATAGTACTTGTAGTCCTTTGAGAACTATGAGTGCCTCAGCAGAAGATCCTATGAATTGATCTGTGAATGAAGATCACACACAGCCGCACCCAAGTCGAAAAAAATACAAAAGCCTAAAGGGAGGAGCACTCCATGATTTAGGTAAGTCAGGAGGTGGGTTGAGGGTGAGGGGGCTATGGAATGGCACCATGTTTCATGTTATACCCTAAATATGAGTGTAACATAGAACATGGTGTTAAAGGTAGAATTAGAGCAAGCTGCTATCCCAACTTTAGGCCAACCAAGGCTTTCCTGGATCTTTCAAAAGCTCGAGGGCAGGTTCACACCATTTTACCGACCATTGCGTTGCATTTTGACGCGTTTTTGCTGCGTTTCTACCGCGATTTTGACACTTCTTTTGCTTAACATGGGCTTACAAGTGCGTTCCAGTGTGCTTGCGTGCATGTATTTTCATGCGTTCTAGTGCGCTCCAGACCAGAGAAAATGAGACAAGCAGTATTTTTTTAATCTGGACCGGAACGGACTGCTCTGATGTAAACAGAACCCAGAAATACCATAGGGATACATTGGGATTCTTTTTTGGTCAGTGTTAGAAATAACATGAAATATGATTTTTTATGTCATATTCCTTTTCTTGAAGCATAGGGAGGGAAAAGTTCAATAATAGATGATGTGTTTCATTTAAAGTTACAAAATATTACAGGATATGGTATATCTTACAGAATGAGTCTATAAGATGCTTGATGATTACAAAATATAGTATATCTTACAGCAGAAATCTATAAGATGCTTAAGAAACGTGTCTTTAGTTAGTAAGTAAAAATAGTCCTAACAGGTGTCTGTCTATTCAATGTGAGTGTGGGCGTGTCTGTGTGATGCTGTGCGTGTGTGTGTCTGTGGATCTGTAGTGTGAATGAGTGTGTCCCTTGAAGGATCATCCCCCTGTCTTTATATCCATGCTTTTACTTTAAAATAACCTATGTGACGTTTACCTTAAAAGTCTTTCTGATTAGCATAAGGGAGTTCCCTGAGTCATGTGTTCTCCTTCAATCCCATTTTGGGCATCATAGTCTATGTCCTGAGTAATGTGTTTTACTCTTCAAAAAGGCCAAGTCTTCTTTGAGCATTCCCAACAACTGTTTCAACTACGTTTAGGGCTGCCTGTCAGGCTTACTGATTGATTACCAATTGTAAACTCAAAGTCACTAGTATAGTTCAAATGGCATTTCCAAACTTGTATAGATTAAAATATAGAAAATCAATCATCATTAATGGTTCACACATACATATTTCAATATCATGGTTTCATGGTTTTAACAGTCAGGGAACAAAATGGTCTGGTCTGGTCTGGACATGATTTGGACATGATTTGGACATGGGGTGAACAAGCCCTAAAGTCAGTGGGTTGCACATGTGCTGCTCACCGTCAGAATCAATAATGTGAAAACCCATAAACCTGCACACTGCTCACTTTTCCATTGTAACATATGGAGCCAGACTGCACGTATGCAACCCACCAGCTCAGTTTTTGAAAGACTTGACAAGGTCCTGGCTTGCCCAAGGTAGGTAAAGCGCCATGTTCTGGTGCGGTGGGATTTTTCTGGCAATGTTTATATATGTAACAAATCCTAAAATGCTTAGAATATACTACAGGTTCACTTAAGGTTACTATACAAAACAGAATTTATCCTATAAATTCAATGGGGAAAAATAACCTGCAGGAATAAATCAAGTCAACCATTTTACAAGTTGAACACCAAACTCATCATCAGAGACAACAGCCACATGTCACAGAATGAAAAACTCACATACTGTCACAAACAAAACATTTTTATCTTACATGAACAGCAGAAAATGCAGCAGCAGAAAGCTGACAACCAATATTCTATGATACAGTATGAGTACAGGTCCAAGTAGTGACTTGATTACTTCTTAGACAAACAGACACACCTTTGCTAGTAGTAATCTTTAATTGTGTAATTTACATCCTACAATCTTAGTGGCAGGTTATCTGTGAGATGCAAAGTGAACCTGTGGCCAGACTATGGACATTCAAGCATTTTTTTTTCTAAATTAGCAGTAAATATGATTTAAACAAGCCATCATTGACCTTTATAGCTGCAGGGACAGTGAAGCAATTTAGAAGAAAAGCACTAAAGTTGGGTTCTAGTTTGTTTCTCAGCAGATATAGAAGAGACTTTGCAGCCTTCTAATGTAAACACAGAGTACCTGCAGTATTTTTACATTAGAAGTCTGAAAGACTGCCTAGTCACTGCTGGGAGAGGGATCAAAGTGAGCTAATGCTGATGGTATTGCTAGCCACTAGAACCCAGCTACAGAACCTTAATTATGGGCTTCAAGGGCAAATTGCTTCACAGTGCCTGCAGCTACAGAGGTCATTGAGTGTTTATTTTAAAGCTTATATGCTGTTTGTTAGGAATATGTAAATACTTAAATGTCCATAGTCTGGCCACAGTACACTATCAGTAAGGTACAAATGCCCTTTTGACAACCATGACAGAAATATAGGGGCTGCTATTACTGAAAATGACAGTTGCCTGGCTTATTTGCCAGCTCTTTGGCCTCACTGCTTCCTCACTCACTGATCTAATAACAGGATTTATGTAATCCAGCAAGACAGCCATCCAACTAGCATTTTCATCATCAGCACCAGCACTATAATTCTAGCCCCATAAGTACAGGCATCCCAACTCTCCCAGACATTCCGGGAGTCTCTGCCTATTGGATAGTGGCTCCCGGCCGCCCGGGAGAGAAACATTTTCTCCCAGAAAAGTTTACTCTGCCTGATTTAGCAGAGTAAACTTTTCCCTGCTATTCGTTTTGTTTTTTTATCCTGACGGCAGTCCCGGGAGGACTAGAGGGCACCTCCCTGAAATGAGAAGGGCACCTCCCTGAAATTACTTTTTTCAGTTTGGTATCCCTGCAAGCAACATATTACTATTCCCAACCACAAGCACAATAATACTAGCCCTGCACAACTACCATTAGCAGCACCATAATAATATCCTACAGCACAACCTCCATAGTACTAATCACCAACATGTAAACACACAGTTATTACCATAATAATAATCACTATTAGCAACATAATACTACACCCCACATCTCTAAAAACACCATATTACTGTTCACCACCACCAGCACTGTAACAAAATCATCCAGCAATATAATATCTCCCAACACCATACACATATTTCCAGTACAATACTAATATCTCACATTGTCAGCACAATATATGCACTGTTTTTGATGTAAAGTCCAGTTTTCCCAATATTTGGCCTATTTTTTGCCCTGGATGTTTTTACATCAACTCTTAGGTGAGTTTTTGGTGGTTTTCCATATACAGGTGAAACTCGAATAATTAGAATATCGTGCAAAGTTCATTTATTTCACTAATGCAACTTAAAAGGTGAAACTAATATATGAGATAGACTCATTACATGCAAAGCAAGATAATTCAAGCCGTGATTTGTCATAATTGTGATGATTATGGCTTACAGCTCATGAAAACCCCAAATCCACAACCTCAAAAAAGTAGATTATTACATGCAATCAATAAAACAAGGATTGTACATAGAACAATATCAGAGCTCTGAAAAGTACAAGCATGCATATGTACTCAGTACTTGGTTTGGGCCCCTTTTGCAGCACTTACTGCAATTACTTTTGCACGATATTCTAATTATTCAAGTTTCACCTGTATATGGGGGCTTTTATGGGTACTTAGTGTGGTAGTCTATGGCCCTGTTCTCTCTAACCCTGTTTACAAACCCCTTCCCTCCCCAGCAGGCACAACACCTTTGTTGAGAAGTCCCCTGTGGATGATATCTGAGGGGTTTATCTTCCTTTCCTTTTTTTCATGATGGGGGTCTCTTTTTTTGTGGTCCTGGGGGAGAGTTGTGATACAATTGTCTATAAATTCTATTCGTAAAAGTTAAATAATGAAGTAAATATGACATAAGATGAACTCTGCAATGCTTTGACATATCTGTTTCTTCATTACGTTGTATGCATTTATTGTAGATTGAAGCGTGGATCCTTGCTTAAAGGAGAACTATGAGGTGAGTGATTTCCACTCATCCTCATAGTTAGAGCCGACCTGTGACAAAGAAGCTGTCACAGGTCGGCTCTATCAATCGGGAAGTGTGCAGAAACATGCACCGATCCGCTCACTTCCTGATCTAGATAGGCAGAGCCCGCTGTCACTCACGCAGCTGGGTGGATCTCAGCTGTATTGTTGGGATCCCTCCTGGCTACGCGCTCTCAGTATATTGCCCGCGATAGACTGAGCTTTGGGTTGCGGGAGGAGGTTAACATATGTCCTCCCGTGACCCTAAAGAGAACTATGGGGGAAAACACTTACCCCATAATTCTCTTTTAACCATAACAATAATGCAAGCCAGTCCTAAACAAGTGGAATTCACTGCAAAACACTTCAATATAGGTGTATAAATATTGTATATTGTCAGTGGTATATCTTACAAAACCCAAAGGTCACAAGATATACATGGACTTTGCATATTTAACCCAAGTGTGTTTTTTATTGACTATCACTTGGGATAATTTTATGTGATTTATCAAATACATTTTTGTAATTTTATACAATGATCTATGTCCTCTCAATGCTACATGCACATTACCACTTATGTGTGTTTTCTGGTTAATATGATCTCGTATATGGGATGGCACTTCAGAATCTACAATAATAATAAAATAGGTGGGGTCCACTCCTCTTTTTCTTGTATTAGCTGTGCTTAAGTCACAATGGGAAGAATCTACCAATTCTCTCCCACAGCCAAGCACAAAACAACAAACAGGAACACGATTTACTGTACGAGTTTAGTTTGATCCATACATTTCTCCCTCTGCTGTTTAAACGTAGAATTGCGACAACATAAAACAGGACCCTGACCACTTCTCAATTGTGCATATGCTGTAAGTGAAAAGCTATGCAGGGATAAATATGTTGCACATCTTTTCGAAACCACCTTAGTTGGTTGCCCAGGATTGCAGATGCGTGGGTCGCCAATACTAATTGTCCGTTACGAATAAGAGACGGCCTGAATTGCGAAAATTTAAGTGGTAACTGCATGAAATCTCCCTCATTATTTGTTGGACTGCCTGTGACTGAGCAGTCAACATCTAGCGGATTCTCTACAAAATAAACTTTTATGTGGATCTTTTCAATGCTGAAATAAGTTATCGATCTGTTGACAAGAAAAATAGAATTCCCGTATATTTTAAAAATGATATGAGACGTGCAGCTGCTTTGGATTTTACGTCCTTTAGTCTGCCGCCAGGCTTGTTGATTAGTTTGCAGTGCTTTGTGTGTGAGTTTTTGCAGCCTCATTCTGGGACTTCTTTCTGAAAACTAGAGTAAGTCTCTGTTCACATTTATGTGATGTGGGAATGCGTGCGGTAATGCATGCAATCCCGCGCCGCATGTTGCAATGTTAGGTGCGCTGTGGTATCATTTCTTAGGCTAGGTTCACATCTCAGCGACACCCGGGATGCGCATCTCGGGGCCACGCAATCGTGTGCTAGTGATTTCAATGGGTACCTTTTTTGCAACACACGACGCACTGCTTTTTCAATTGCACGGGGGGAAATGCGGCAGGAAACCATGTGATCCGCCAGGCACGACTGGGGTGCCATTAGAAAATAATGGCACCCACAGCGCGAGCGGCTGCACTGGGCGACTCTGTGACCATGCGGCCATCTGCACGATTGCCATGCGGTCAGGTGTGAACCCAGCCTTAATGGCACCCCAATGCACCCAGCCATCACATATGCGTTGTATCGCACCACATTGCATGCTAGCCTTTTATCATGCGATGGGGTTAGATGTGATTGAAAAAAAATGTATGTGCACATCTTTGAATGCAAGTTAGCTGCGGTAGGCAGCCCATTCAAATGAGTGCACCCTGCCGCACCTCTAAGTCCCTGTTCACACCTGGGCGTTTTGACGCTCAAAGCTAACTGCGACAAAATTCTCAACACAAGGAATCCCATTCATTTCTATGGCCCCTGTTCACACCTGAGAGTTTTGTGTCAAGCTGTAAAACACCGAGCGCTGGAAAGGGTAAATGAGCTTCCTTCGGGCAGTTTACAGTGCGTTTGATCGCACAGAATTCAATGGAAGCGCATGAATATGTGCGACACAAGTGTTTTCCACATTTCTGTGCGTGCGTTTGCTCATTCACAGCAATGCATTTCAATTGGCTCAATAAAATGCGCGTCTTTGTATATGTGCGTCTAACTAACTAAACAACTAAAAATTGTACAAAGCGCTCACAAACGCACAGTGCATGAGGGAAAGACGCACGTAAAAACGTGCATCAAACGCATGGAAGCGCATATGCCTAGGTGTGAATGGAGACTTAGATGTTGCATTGCAGAGGTGTGAATAAGGGCTAATGAAGTGGCTTCAAAGTACCACCAATCAGGTTCCAGTCTTTGTTTTATTTTTCCTGTAATAATCTATTGGTTGTGAGGAGCAACAGCTCCACTTTCGATACAATTTTAATAAATGAGCTTTACTAAGGCTAAACCAGGCGCCACCTGTCAGAAAGCAGTTTATTTCTGCGTTTATCTAACAACACTCATACTTGAGAGTCTCTTACAGGAAAGAAAACTGAGACTGAAATAAAAATCATATTTAAGATATTTAATATACCACTGTAAGAAATGAAAACTATTCCTTCATGGGGTTGTAGCCACTTTGGACTGCTCATATTACTTATTGTTATAGAATTCCGGAACACTCAGCAGTGAATAGGCAGAAGAATGCTGAGCACATCCACTTGGATTGAGGGACAATATTTCCAGTTAAAAATTATCTTATTGGACCTTGGGATGGTGGCCAGTAGCTGATCTTTGGACAGGTCTCTCCCTGTCCCCGGTGGGGACCTTTGTTTTGAGGTTAGTAATTGCATTTTGCTCTAATGTGATGTCATAGTTGTAAAGCCTCTGAATTCTTGATCTGAAAATGTCAGTCACCAGACCCCTGTATGAGTATTAATATGCAATGGATTATGCTTGGAGAAGACACCAACATAGTATACAGCGTATGTTCATCCAGAATTCACAAGAACAGTATCCAAAACCAGTTCCCAAATGCATATACCCCCTTAAAGTCACATTGTTGTACAAAAATAGAGGTGCAGCAATGCTATTTCACTTGTAAAGAGAACTGGAAAACATGCCCTATTAGCAGAGCTCCAGACAAAAAAAAACAAGATCAAATAATGTATATTTTATCAAGATTAAATAAACAGGTTTTGTTGAACAGTGACGTGCGGTACCTTTAGTTCCGGGTGAGGCATTCCCCAGCCTCACCCCCAGCACGTCCCACCCCCGCCCCAGTCCACCAAAGCCCAGCCCTGCCTCATGTGAAGGAGACAGGGAGGAGCCTCCCTGTCCCTCACTTGCTCGTCACTGCTGAGGCATCGAGATCGATGCCCTCAGTGTTTTTTTTTTCTTTTTTTGATTGGACAGCTTGGACCAATGGAGCTTAGCCATTGGTCCAAGCCATCCACAGAGCTCACGCATCTAACACAGAGTAGAGGCTGCGACAGCTCTTGCCTCATTAGTTAGGTTACACAAGCAGTGGGGGAGCCCGCTGCTGTGTGACCTACCTGTCAAAAGCCGGATGCAGCGCTGCATGTAATTAACAGGCAGCGCTCCGTCCATGACAGGTTACTCAGCGGGGAGGATTTCACTGCTGTGTAACCTGCTAGAAGCTGATATGAATGGAGAAAAATGTTTCGGCTTCAGACTTGCCTCCCCTGCCTCCCTGTTGTTGAAAGATTTATTTTCAATCTGGAGATCACCCCCGCAGTACATCCTTTCCGCCACAAGATGTCCTCAGTCTCATGTCCAGAATCATTCAACTGACTTCCTCTGAGCCCAGAATGTCTTGGACCAACTTCAGTTTGTGATTGGACAGTGAAAGAAGTAGCAGCACAGTATTAGCTCATCTCTAGTCATCACATGGACCGACTGGCTCCTCGTGATATGTCTTTCTCTCACACTCCAGCTCTGCTATTCATGGGCTTCAAGAGGATGATACCAGGTTAAATTCAGGTATTATACTGCTTATATTTCAAAAATACATTACTGATGCATTAAAGATGACAGAGCTGCATCTAATATATCTGCCTAGAGTTCATAAAGGGAACAATTGCTTTCTTTAACAAAGATAATATATGTGTAATTGCTACACAAGTGATTTAAGTTTATTAAAGCCTTATTCCAGTTTGGCCAGTAAAAGTAAAAGAGGATCCCCAGGCAGAACTGTAAATTAAAAAAGTAGCGCTAGTTGCTCCACTTACTCGAGCTGTTCCAGCGCTGTTCCCTGCAGACCCACTGATCCACCAATGCAATGCCGCTTCTTTTCTGGGTTAAATGATGCCCAGCGTCATTCATAAGAGACTAATAATATTTCAAATTGTAATATTAATATTTTAGATGCAAAAGCATCAACTGCACACACAAAATTCTTCTTACTAAACTTCAACATTTAGAGGTCCAGCTGCCATCTTACATTTATTACATTTGGTAAGAAATGGCCCCCTGAAGTCTGATGGGAAACAGACACTTCCTGGAGTGTCTTTTCTGGGTCCCCTGCAGCTCTCACAGGTTCCTCCTGTTAACCTCCATGTAAACCGTGTTGAAGTTAGCAGAAGGAACCAGTGAAAGCTGCAGGGGACCCAGAAAATTGACCCTCCAGGAGCTGCTGCCTACCCAGTGGACTTCAAGGAACAAATTCTCAGCAATGGATTGGTGTTCAGGACCTCAGGCCGCAGGAACGATAAGTCTATATACTCTTTTAGTGGTATGCCTTTTCCTGCAAACATTACTCTAGCAACAGGGTCACTTTTAAGAAAACTTGTCATGAGATAAATATGACGGCTGACATTTCTGACCTCTCCTTCAGAAAATGTTTGTTGTCTGCAGGGCCGGCCTTAGGGGTGTGCGAGCAGTGCGGCCGCACAGGGCGCCATGGCAACAAGGGCGCCGTGCGGCCGACACAGCTCGTCCTGGGGGCGGGTTCTCTCCCCCTCACCGCTGGCCATCTGATATGACAGCGCTCCCTCCTCCGCCCCCCCAGCCTAAGGCCGGCCCTGGTTGTCTGGCTGTCATGCTAACCCTCTGGCTTTAATTCTTGAAGTCACTAATCTGGAACAAGCATGCAGATAAGGCCTTTTAGTATCGGGAAGGGTTATCACACACCCATGCACCAATGCTCGCCAGACTGATGAATGGTCCTACTTACTGAAAAGTTGCTTGCTTAAAATGTAAACAACAGTGGCAGATGAGATGAAAATAATGCCTGACTGTAGGTACAGGAAAGTGTCATGTGTATTACATATGATGGCTTGCTTATCTTAAAGTGGAACTTGGGGATTTCAAGCACCCAGATCTTTTATCTGAGGAACACTGATGTCACCTGCTGGAAATATCAGAAGCTGGGTTCCAAGGTGTATTTTCCTTTTCTGAATGCACGTTTTTGCCCACTCTTTATATATCTTTTCTCACATGGGTGGTATGGTGCTTTCATTTCAATTGACATTCCATTTTCAAGGAAGGTCTGCTTTAGGTTTTGGATAAAGGTGGTGAAAGGCCCGATCCTTGGTTTTTATTGCTGTCTGTGATTCCACTGGGGAGATTTATCTCTATATGTCCTGGTGACCACTGTCACTGAGATATAAATTATTGGACATACAAAGCTTTACAGTTGTCACAAGAACAGAAGGTAAGAGAAAATGTTTCAATAAGGCAACTGCTCTGGTGACAATTGCAGTGATTTCCTCTCTCATTGTTTCCGGTTGTGTCTACTCAGACAACAATGTGACACGGACATAAAAAATTCACATGGGCTTTTAAACATTGCACACATGCAAAGAAAAAAAAAAGACATACGAAAAGGTAATTTTATGTACTCAAATAATTTTAGCTGTAGGAAATTATTTTTCTGCCATTGTCTACGAAGAATTTCTATAGTAAAGTAGTACTAAAGTCTCAGCTTTTCTTCTACAGATGCATCCCTCTTGCCCTATTAATCACTTGCCAGTTAAGGATTCTTTGACACAATGCCAATAAACATTTGGTTCATGCGAATGGCACAGCCTCCAGTTTCTTCTGTACAGCTTCTAGAAACCTCTGGTCTGGGATCACGTACTCCGATTCCCTCCTTGGGACTACATGTCCCATCATTCCTAGTGCGAGTGCCTTGATCTCACCATTGCTATTCCTCTAGACTGCCTGTGCGCATCCAGCACAGACAGTGGCGGCAGGTGAACTGTAAGTGTGCAGGTCAAGCTGGCTCCGGCGGGACACCATAGGAGCCTGTAAGCCAAGGAGTCACCCTTACAGCAGAAAGAAGGGCCAGGGATGGGGGAAGCTGGTGAAATGAGACAGAAATGAAGAAGCTTCATACAAAGCAGAACACAATGGGGGGAATTTATCAAAACTGGAGCAGACAAAATCTGGAGCAGCTGTGCATGAGGTGTTTGGAGGACAGGAGTCCCTGTGCGTTTGTGGGGCCTCCATGTGAGGCAGTGTCTAGGTGAACAAAGCAGGGAGCCACTTCTCCAAGCTTTACATATTTACCTTCCTTGCACTTCTCCACACTCCAGCTGACCACCGGAAACCAAAGAAATACCTGCTATTTCCACATATGGGGAGCATGCGACAGCGCTAGTGCTTGATGAATTGCCACAACTTGGTGCTTCCACATGGCTTCCTCTCTCTGCTCCTGGCAGTCAAATGGAGTGTCAGGGAGTGAACAGATGTAAGCATGTGCAGCTGAGAAGGATGGCAGATATATGTGTTGTTTTTCCCTGCATGGGCACAGCACACTTTCAAGCCCAACTCTGGGCTCTCCTCAATGCCCCCCTTCCTTCCCCTTATACTTACATTTTCCAGATGTCTTCAGGCTGGTCATATGGCACGCTGGCTTCTCTCTCTTAAAATCTTCTCCAGCGATAGGTGGTCTTTAATGTTCCAGAGAGCAGTGATGACAGCACTCTCTACATCATTGTATGTGAGTGTAGGGCTCTGCGGTGATGCTCTCTCAAGGAGCAAGTCCATGATGCTCTGCATTCACAGTATGTCCTCAGTCTTTTAGGTGTCATTCAACCTGAAAGACTGAGGACATCTTGTGGTGGAGAAGAGCTACTGCGGGAGACAATGCCACATCGGAGGTGAGTAGCAGTCAGAGCTGCATTTTTGTTGGGATTTTTTATTTTTGCAGGCTTTCTGCCTATTTTTGTCACTCTTATAATGTAAATATTATTAGATTTATCACTAGAGACAGGATCGTTCAGCCACTACAATGGCTCAGTCTACCTGCACATTAGTTTTAGATCAACTTTATAGATTGATTTTAATCATTTGTTTTTTTTGTTAATATGTTTTAACTGATTTTCTATATCTTATACTATATGTATACCATTTTTTTTTTCAAATAAATATCCATTTACATCCATTACAAAGGATTCCCAGGCACTATGAGTTAGCTGAAGAGTACGAAAGTAGCTGTCTGCCTTGGGTCTTACTAAGATCAAAATCCCCCACAGCGTCGTCCAGTAAAGGGCGTATGAGCTCTGGCTCATTTACTTTAAATGTCTGCTTGAGCTATTGAGCTTTGTAGAAAATGTATTTTTCTAACACGTGGTAAAGAAACATGAGGAACGCAGTCTAAAAGTTCCCCCTGCTGGTTTGATAGAAGAATACATATTAATAATATGCAGTAAATCATATTCACATGATTAAAAATATTTTTAACCCGAGCAAAATAAAGCAAAAAATATATTCAAAACCACTACACTGTACATTCTCTTTAACGTGTTACAATATGTTATCATCCACACGGGGAGAGTTTCATTTTCTATGAGTCAGTCGACTAACTGACTTGCATTGTGAGCAGGAGTAAACCCAAACCATTGTGAGTATGTTAGTAAGGTTGTCCCTATGTAGATACACTATATTGGCAAAAGTATTGGGACTCCTGCCGTTACACGCACATGAACTTTAATGGCATCCTAGTCTTAGTCCGTATTGAGTTTGCCCACCCTTTGCCGCTATAACAGCTTCAACTCTTCTGGGAAGGCGTCCACAAGGTTTAGGAGTGCGTCTATGGGAATGTCTGACCATTCTTCCAGAACCGCATTTGTGAGGTCAGGTACTGATGTTGGACGAGAAGGCCGGGCACACAGTCTCCGCTCTAATTCATCCCAAAGGTGTTCTATCGGGTTAAGGTCAGGACTCTGTGCAGGTAAGTCAAGTTCCTCCACCCCAAACTCGCTCATCCATGTCTTTATGGGCCTTGCTTTGTGCACTGGTGCGCAGTCATGTTGGAACAGGAAGGGGCCATCCCCAAACTCTTCCCACAAAAGGTAGGAGCATGAAATTTTCCAAAATGTCTTGGTATGCTGATGCCTTAAGAGTTCCCTTCACTGGAACTAAGGGGCCGAGCCCAACCCCTGAAACAACCCCACACCATAATCCCCCCTCCACCAAACTTTACACTTGGCACAATGCAGTCAGGTAAGTACCGTTCTCCTGGCAACCGCCAAACCCAGACACGTCCATCGGATTGCCAGACAGAGAAGCGTGATTTGTCACTCCAGAGAACACGTCTCCATTTCTCTAGAGACCAGTGGCGGCGTGCTTTACACCACTGCATCCGACACTTTGCATTGCACTTGGTGATGTAAGGCTTGGATGCAGCTGCTCGGCCATGGAAACCACTTCCATGAAGCTCTCTACGCACTGCTGTTGTGCCAATCTGAAGGCCACACGAAGTTTGGAGGTCCGTAGCTATTGACTCTGCGGACAGTCGGCGACTTCTGCGCACTGTGCGCTTCAGCATGCGCTGACCCCGCTCTGTCATTTTACGTGGCCTACCACTTCATGGCTGAGTTGCTGTTGTTCCCAGTTGCTTCCAGTTTGTTATAATACCACTAACAGGGGACCGTGGAATATTTAGTAGCAAGGAAATGTCACGGATGGACATATTGCACAGGTGACAACCTATCACGGTACCACGCTTGTAGTCACTGAGCTCCTGAGAGCGATCCAATCTTTCATAAATGTTTGTAGGAGCGTCTGCATGCCTAGGTGCTTGATTTTATACACCTGTGGCTATGGAGGTGATTGGAACACCTGAATCCAATGATTTGGAGGGGTGTACCAATACTTTTGCCAATATAGTGTATATATCGCAAACTACACATAGAAACAATGGGGGGAATTTATCAAAAGTGGAGTAGACAAAATCTGGAGCAGCTGTGCATGGCAACCAATCAGCATATCTCTTCAGTTTGTTCAGTTAAGATTTGAAAATGAAAGATAGAAGCTGATTGGTTGCCATGCACAGGTTCTCCAGTTTGTGTCTGCTCCAGTTTTGATAAATTCCCCTCAATGTTTTTATAACATTACAACTCCATGATAACATTACTTACAGTAAAGTGTATTCACAGCCAAAACCTTTTTTTTTGGGACAAAGCAGGGAAGGGTTACGCTGTGTATAACTGGAGAAATTTCCATTCACTTCCTGTCTTATAGACACAACAGGAAGTTAGAGGAAACCTCCCAAACTGAGGGGAACTCCAGCTGTGCACAGAAAAGGTGTCCGCATTAGAAGATTTATCCTTCCTCTTGTTCTGGGGACAACCCTAACATTTTGGATTGACCCTCAACTTTTATTATCAGTGACAATAGCCCCCAGTACAAATAGAGAGGTGAAGCTACCCAATATGAAAACCAATAACAGCCATTTAAAACTTGACAGAGGGTCTAACCCAGGGATGTCCAAACTCCGGCCCTCCAGCTGTGGTGAAACTACAAATCCCATTAAGCATCTCTCTCCGGGAGTCATGTCTGTGGCTGTGAGAATCTTGCAAAGCCCCATGGGATACGTAGTTCCACCACAGCTGGAGGGCCGCAGTTTGGACATCCCTGGTCTAACCCTTCCTCACTAAAAAAAAAGGGTTTGTCCAGAGATACCGATCGCTTTTACAGATGTAATGTTAAGAACAATGACAAGACTGTTCATTTCTTTAAAAGATGCCGAGAGGCCACCACAATCATACAGAGAGTCACATGTGTCTGCACAACCACGGGTTCATAGTGGATGACAATGGCAATGAGCATCACATGAAGGGATCCAAAACATTGACTTATTACCCATCAGCAATGTGCAAAGAAGTCTGAAAATGTGTCATTTGTTTTATTCTCCTGAGGAAATGTATACGGATGTGTCCAATCTGTGCGGAAACATAGCAATTGTAAGTGGTGAGCTGGATGACCCTCTGCAGATCACACACATCTACATGCAGAGATTCAGGAGACATGAAAAGTGCTGAATCAGCGATCATTCCCACTCCCTACACCTGGTATGTCAGCTCAGTGCTGTGTGGCTGCATACAGCTCCCTTCACCTTCCTAGTGGCCAGTGTAAAGCTAGACATAGACAGTACCCATCGTGTCTTCAGCCCTAGTGGGCTACATGAGAAAAAACTATCAGTTACCTCATCAGTGTTAAACATTGTAGATAGGTGTGCCACTGTCAGGATACCTGAACAGTGACTGCAAGCTGATTGGCTGCAGTAACTGATCTGTGAACATTTTCACACCGGCTCTTTCAAAAAAGTTGATAGAAAAACTGACTCTTGTCGAATGTAAGGGTTCCGCCAGGCCACCCACAGTTTGAGTTTCGGCAAGTTAAGCAGGACTCGGCCACCTTTGCAGTCCTAGCTGAATGTGGCACCACTTTGTTCTACAGGTTACTAAGGCTTCTTTTCCTTACATGTAATTCATATTAAAGTGACACTATACACTCGGGGGTTAAATCTTCAAAATGCATTCAAGTACCTTAACTATTAACTAAAATATATCTTATTTGTGTATCACTCGGCTGTAGATCCTCCAATCATCTCTGAATTGGTGCTGACACTGCCCTTCCTTCTGGAGGGTGGCTACTTTTCTTCCCCATGGTCCCTGTGTGTGTTGTAGTCACCGCTCTAAGCTCAATCCTGTGATGGACTACAATCTCAGTACAAATGAGTAAACTAAACATGAGATTGTAGTCCATCACAGGAGTGAACTTGGAGCGGCGACTACTGTACAACACACACAGGGACCATGGGGAATAAAAGTAGCTGCCCTCCAGAAGGAAGGACAGTGTCAGCACCAATTCAGAGATGATTTGAGGATCTACAGCCGAGTGATACACAAACAAGATACATTTTTGTTGCTAGTTAAGGTACTTGAATGTATTTTTAAGGTTTAACTCCTGAGTTTAGTGGCACTTTCAATTCTCAAACTTTTTTCAACAATGAATCCAGATCAGACAAATATAGTGTACATCGCCCAGCAAAGTATTTCTTCACATTTTTACCTAAGTATCATGTTTTCCAACAGCTGGCTCCAACTCCCTCAGTTCGGCTTCCCGAAACTTCCTGTCTAGTACAAGATCACAAGGGGCAGAGCAATCTCCATCTACCACAGGGGTGGGCAACTCACATGAGGCATTGTAAAGACTGACAGTTACAGGCATGACTCTCAAAGGCAGAGGCATGTTGGGATTTGCAGTTAAAGGACAGCTGGAGGGCCGGAGTTGCCCAGCCCTGCCCTGCCCTAGGCCAAAACAAGAACTTATCCCTTCTGGTGGGGTGGAGGGCTTGGTGGTAAGCCCTCTGCAAGATTTAGAAGTTGAAATGCCCAGACTTCTTCTTTAAGACACACAACAACCATCAGGTACAATCTGATCACTAAGCCTGCAGCCTTCCATAACCATGCATGCTCAGATTGGCCCAATGTGCAGGTTTATGTCTACAGATCGGTCCTGTGCTGGCCAGTCTCAGGTGGTTGGCCATGGGACGTCTGAGACACAATGCTCCATTACAAACATGCTTCAGGAATATACAGACACAAAATGTGACAAGTCCCAGAATACAGATCCCATTTGTCGTGGCTTTGTCCCTACAGCTCCAGATCTGACAGATACAAATCCATAACAAACAATCTTTCCTGTCGGCTCAATCCGATCTGACACAGCCATGGGGCCAAGGGTTGACTGTACCGATCGGTCACCGTGTCACATCGTCGATCCGGCTACAAACTGTCAATGGATGAATAAATCAAGCTGTCAATAACACTCAGCGCTGATCAGCCATGGACGTATCGATAGATTGATAGATTTCTGGATCATTGAGCTTGTCACAGAGGCACTATGTTATTATTTATTTTTGGGGGGTGTCCCTGATTGAGTGCCAGTCTACTACCCCCAGCTGTCCCTACATGTGATCCATTGCCGCTGGCAGATTGTAAGAATGCAGCAGAGATTCATCCCGGCATCGCTGATGGTGCAGAAGGCATCCCGCAACGTGCGGTGCGAGCAGC
>NW_017307988.1:278802-282252 GCF_000935625.1 Nanorana parkeri
ACCTGCCCAGTGCAATCCCCACAGCAGAGCCAGCCTTCCCAGCGCCATGTAGTGTGCAGAGCCCCCTCTCTCACCAACCCATGGATGCAGAGAGGGGCTCCCCAGCCCTCCAGTCAGACGCCATCTTGTACAAGTTTTTTTTTTTTTCCTCCTCTCTCTCCCCTTTTTTTAACCCCCTTTATGTTTATTTAGGCAGTTGGTATCTGTGTGTCCTTCTGCTGCCATCTATTGGTTACTGAGCCAGTCTAAGGACATCTCCAGTGTCTCATTGTAACAAAGGGGGTCACATGTTTGTGGGAAGCTTCCCCCACCCCGGCACTAATCACAGCGGGGGGGCGACCAAATATTGTGATTGTGTGTGGCTGCTGGAGATCGGCTGGGGTCAGAGCAACTGGGGCATCTGGAGGGAATTACACATGGAATCGTGTTTGTAAACTCAGATCACTTCATCAGATGACTTTGTAACAAGTGAGAGGCTTGTGATCTGCAAAGTTTCATTTGTTACAGCTTTTCTGCTTGTCTGCTGATCTGTCTGTACATCACAATAAAATCATTATTAGAGTCAGCACGGGTGAGCTGATTGGTTGGGGATGGTCACCTGTCTGTATATCACAATCAGTTATGTCTTATATTAACTAGAGGTGAGCTGATTGGTCACCTGTCTATATATCGCAATCAATTAATTATAATAACCAAAGTGCAGAGGTGAGCTGATTGAGCGTGGTCATCTATCTATACATCACAATTATTTCTTAAGGTGGCCTTACACTCTACAACCATCGCAAGACCTTAGTCTTGCGATGGTTGTAAAGGGATTAAAAAAACGTACGATCTGCCTATCTTGGACAGGCAGATCGCACTCTCGATCATCGCAAGCCCGCCCCCCTGAGGGGCGGGCTTCCGATGACCGCAATGCTGAACGGGCAGTGTGCGCATGCGCATACCGGCCCGTTCGGCATTTGTCTTCCGAGCACCATTCTAACCAGCCGAGAATCGTACGATTCCCGGCTGGTTTTCGAACATGCTGGTTCGACAGAAGACGTGCGACCGTACAGTAGAAACGGTCGCACATCTCCGTTCACACTGCTCGATTATCGTACGAAAAACCGATCGCATACGATTATCGTACGATAATCGTGCAGTGTATGGGCACCTTTATAGTAACCAGAGTGAAGAGGTGAGCTGATTAGTTGGAGATGGTCACCTGTCTATATATCTTATTCAATTATTTCTTATATCACGTAGAGGTGAGCTGATTTGTTGAAGATGGTCACCTGTCTATATATCATATTCCATTATTTCTAATAGTATCCAGAGTGAAGAGGTGAGGTGATTGGCTGGAGCTTTGTCACCTGTCTATATATCACAATCAAATATTTCTTATTGTAACTAGAGGTGAGCTGATTGGTCACCTGTCTAGATATCACAATCAATTAATTATAATAACCAGAGTGCAGAGGTGAGCTGATTGAGCGTGGTCATCTATCTATATATCACAATTATTTCTTATAGTAACCAGAATGAAGAGGTGAGCTGATTAGTTGGAGATAGTCACCTGTCTATATATCATATTCCATTATTTCTTATAGTATCCAGAGTGAAGGGTGAGGTGATTGGTTGGAGATGATCACCTGTCTATATATCACAATCAATGAATTATAATAACCGGAGTGCAGAAGTGAGCTGATTGGTTGGAGAATGATCAACTGTCTAGATATCACAATCAATTATTTCTTATAGAAACCAGAGGTGAGCTGATTGGTTGGGGATTGTCACCTGTCTATATTTCACAATATTTTTTTTCTTACAGTAACCAGAATGTAGAGGTGAGCTGGTTGGTTGGGGATGGTCACCTGTCTATATATCACAATTTCTTATATTAACCAGAGTACAAAGGTGAGCTGATGGGTTGGGGGTGGTCTTCTCTCTATATACCACAATTATTTAGTTATGGTAACCACAGTGCATATGAGAGCTGATTGGTTGGGGATGGTCACCTGTCTATATATCACAATTGGTTGGGGCTGGTCACCTGTCTATATGCCACAATCGCTTAGGGATGGTCATCTGTCTATATGCCACAATCGCTTAGGGATGGTCATCTGTCTATATGCCACATGGTGTTGGGGATGGTCATCTGTCTATATGCCACAATCGGCTGTGGATGGTCACCTGTCTATATGCCACGATTGGCTGGGGATGGTCATCTGTCTATATACCACAATCGGCTGTGGATGGTCATCTGTCTATATGCCACAATTGGCTGGGGATGGTCACCTGTCTATATGCCACGATTGGCTGGGGATGGTCATCTGTCTATATACCACAAGCAATTAGGAACGCTAGTAACCAGAGGGCAGAGGTGAGCTGGCTGGTTGGCGATTGGATATTTGCACCTATATCACAATTAATTTTGTAACTAGAAGTGAGCCAATTGGTTGGAGATCTGTCTGTAGCTGGCCATACACCTTAAAGTGATACTAAACTCTAATGACACAAGGCTCGCTCCTGTGTTGGACTACAATCTCATGTTTAGTTTACTTAATTGTATTGAGACTATAGTCCATCACAGGAGTGAGCTTGGAGAGGTGACTACTTTACAGCACACAGAGGGACCATGGGGGAGCAAAAATAGCCCCCCTCCAGAAGGAAGGACAGTGTCGGCACCAATTCAGAGATGATTTGAGAATCTACAGCCGAGTGATACACAAATAAGATACATTATTGTTGCTAGGTAAGGTACCTGAATGTATTTTTAAGATTTAACTCCTGAGTTTAGTATCACTTAAGATTTATCTTGTTCAGCCCAGTGCACTGAAATAGAAAGCACTTGATTCCCCCATCAATGCTAAAGAGAGGGGAAGGAGAAATCTCCTCTGCCGCCTATTATAATCTGACAGGACGCACCTGCAGCTGTCAGAATAACCAAACAGTAAGTGCAGCTGATTTGAAGCAGCCACTGTTTGGCTGACAATTTCCCACACCTCATTTGAGAAAAGTCTTTTGAAAAGAGAACTTTTTTTTTCAAGCTGGGTGGTGCCAGCAGGGCCACCCACAGTTCAAATTTCAGCCGATTCAGCAGGAAACATCCGAAATCCAATCAATCTATGACCAACTTAAGGTGCCCATACACTGTGCGATTATTGCACGATAATCGCGGGAAATCCCGCGATCGTACGATAATCGCAAAGTGTATGGAAGGCGAGCGCCCGTTCTTACTGTACGGTCGCACGTCTTTTGTCTAAGGAGCATGTTCGAAAACCAGCCGAAAATCTTATGATTTTCGGCTGGTTTGTGGCATGCTCGGGAGACAAATGCAGAACGTGCCAGTGTGTGCACGCCAGGGGCGGACAAGGCCGGGGGGCAGGGGGGCAGGGTGGCAATTTCCCCCTGGGCCTCTGCGATGCCTTCACGAATGGCCCCTCTACCTCCGCTGCCACCTGCACCCGG